>NC_089838.1:136537844-136837844 GCF_035609145.1 Eleutherodactylus coqui | reverse complement strand
ACAATTTATAGAAAGTGTCATCATCTCTCCAAAGCCAGGTGTTCAGAGTATTGCAGTGAACCATGAGGAGTGCAGGCAGTGAGACTGCTTCATACTGAAAGGTTTAGCGTCTCACCTTGATTATATAACGCTAGAATGAAAATAAACCCACGTTCGAGTTAAAAGGTAAGATTTGCTTGTTTCTTCACCTGGAAATGTAACACACTCATATGTTGTTATAGCTTTAAAAAATACATAGCCGTCAGCAATTAGCAAGGTGTGTCGGGCATGGTGAATGGCCGGCATGCATCTCTGATGTCTTCTCTGTATGCTGTGCTATACATTATTAAAGGTAGCATCTGCTTTTTAACTTGTCAGACATACGAATTATATCTGGGATTGTTCATTTGCATATGTAATAATTACTATTTTTCATCTTTGATTGATTTCTGTAGGTCTCAGTTGTAAAAGAGAATATTATATTTAAAGCAAATATTGATATAGGACTTCCCTTCACATGTCATAGTCTGAGTATCTAAAACTATTTCCATCATGCAACAAATTGTCTTTTCCTGTGTCAAAAATACACTGAATTCAATGATCATGAAAATAGCTGGTTGTCATGTAAATAGAAGGGCTTTCACCAACTTGTGTTCTTTTAATGCTGCGATATCGCTACGTTTTTTACTCGATTGTCAATGGGACTTTTTTAATGTTAAAAACGCATTGCAAGTTGGTTCTTTGCAATTTTTGTGCAATGTGTTTTTAACATTAGAAAGTCCCATTGACAATCGCGTGAAAAAACTGCGCAAAAAAATGCAAGTGTGCAGGAGCCCTTAGACATACAGTGGTGCAATCTCCTAAAGGAGATATATATATATATATATATATATATATATATATATATATATATATAATTTTTCTGTAGCATTTTAAAAAAGGGGTAAACATTAGAGATGAGCGAGCATACTCGCTAAGGGCAAAAACTCGAGCGAGTTATGTCCTTAGCGAGTACCTGCCCGCTCGTGAGAAAAGATTCGGGGGGCGGGGAGCAGCGGGGGTGAACGGGGGAGGGAGATCTCTCTCTCCCCCATGCTCCCTCCTGCTCACTCCCGCAACCCACTGCTCACCCCCACCGGCACTAGAATCTTTTCTCACGAGCGGGCAGGTACTCACTAAGGACAATACTCGCTCGAGTACAAAAACAGGACATGCCATCCAGTAATAAACCAATACGCATCTTGAACAATAGGGGTGAGGGTCCTGTTTGCAAGAACTTACAGACTATACGGAAGTATACACGTAGGATGCTATACATATATAAAGCTGTGTGAGTGGATCACCAGCTGTGTTTGTGAATAGACAGGTAAGAGGTGTGGTGTGATGTGTGGGGGATGCAGTGGGAAGAAGGGGCTCAGGTTTCCAAGGGGGAGTGTAGAGGCAGGGTAGATGGAGAAAGGTTTAGATTAGGGGATATGGTAAAGAGATGTGTTTTTAGAGCACGCTTAGAGCTGTATGCGTTGGGAATTAACCTGATTGTCTAGGGTAATCCATTTCAAAGAACTGGTGCAGCTTGGGAAAAAGCTTGGAGGCGAGAGTGGGAGATTCAGATTAGAGAGGAATTTAGTGCAAGGTCCTTAGAGTACAAGTAGGGTGGTAGACAGAGATGAGGGAGGCGATATAGGGAGATGCAGCATTGTGGAGGGCCTTATAGATCAGAGTGATGAGTTTATATTGTGCTCTATATTTGAGAGTCGCTGAGGGTCGTGAACGACTAAATGGCTAATAGTAATAAATATTTGACGGGCAGCTAGTGCAGTGAATGGCACAGGGTGGGGGCATTCGTGCAGTGGCTTAACAAAAAGATTAGCCTGGCTCCTGTATTGAGGGTGGATAGACGAGGGGAGAGTTTAGTAAGGGTAAGACCAATCAGTAGCAAGTTGCAGTAAACAAGCCAAGAATGAATAAGGGTGACAGTAAGAGTTGTTGCTGTTTCCATAGTGAGGAAAGGACAGATTTAGGAGATGGCATGAGCGAGAAAGTGATTGACTATGGGGAGTGCAGGAAAGGTCAGAATCAAATATGATCCCAAAACAGCGTGCATAATGCCGAGGAGTTTTAGTGGAACCACAAACTGAGATAGAGATATCAGGCTTAGGTGTGTCAGTATATGGCGGAAACACAAGAAGTTCAGTTTTTGAGAGATTCAGTTTCAGATAGAGAGATGGCATAGTGTTAGAAACAGTGCACAGATATATATATTATATATATATAATACATATATATTCATGTTATTGTCCAGTAGAAATGCAGTGGTAACCTAGAGGTGATTTTTTTTTACCACTTCACTGATTTGTTTTTGGGTAACAATTAGAGATGAGCGAGCATACTCACTAAGGGCAATTACTCGAGCGAGTATTGCCCTTAGCGAGTACCTGCCCGCTCGGAAGAAAAGGTTCAGCTGCCTGCGGCAGGCGGGGAGTGGCGGGGTAGAGCGGGGAGCAACGGAGGGGAGATCTCTCTCTCCCTCTCTCCCCCGCTCCCCCCTGCTCACTGCTGCAACTCACCTCTCACCCGCGCCGGCAGCCAAACCTTTTCTTCCGAGCAGGCAGGTACTCTCTAAGGACAATGCTCGATCGAGTAATTGTCCTTAGCGAGTATGCTCGCTCATCTCTAGTAACAATAGATGGGTCTTTGCTTTTTGGTCTACTCATCATGCAATCACAGTAGTCCTAGTTATTACATCTGCAACATCACCAGGTGACACAAAACAATGCATGTGAAGTCAGGTCCAATTTTCAGCAGTATTAGCATTTGTATTGTATAGGGCTGCCCATTGCCTGGCATCCCCATACACATGCATGCTCCACTGCCCAGTGTGCATGTGTTCTGAATGTAGTAAGACGAGAAAGCTGCTGCTAGATGTGTTTGGCCTACCTTCCAAGAAGAAAAAGATCAGCCAATTCAAATCCAACCACCTGATCTGCCATCACGGTGGACTTGGGAGACACCCATACACATTAGATGATTGACCATACCCACTGAGATTGGCAGGTTCAGTCAATCAACATCTAAGGGCATTTACCCACTGGCGTTTTTTTTCATGCTGTGATATCGCTGCGTTTTTTTTTTAATGGAAATGTCAATGGGACCTTCTAATGTTAAAATTGCATCGCACAAACTTGCGATTTTTGTGCAATGCGATTTTAATATTAGAAAGTCCCATTGAAAATAATCGCAGCGTTAAAAAAAAAACACCAGGCGGAAAAAGCCCTACTGTATATGGCCACCCCAACTCAGGGCCCCTTACCAACTTTGCAATTTCTATAAACTCATTAGATGCCTTTGTACCTGTCTCCTGGGAGTCCTTATTTCTTGATGATGGAGAATGTGTGATGGCCAGTGAAATATATTAAATGGATTTTCATTTATCATTGTACATACTATAAATTGCATAGAAGACACATTTATACGTATTTTTACTATTTTTACAACTATATCTATCTTTTTTTTTCCAGATGTTAAAAATGGATGTTAACAAACTAAATACAACTTTGCTCCGGAAGTTTCGTCAAGGAGTTGCTGCAGCTCTAGGCCTTATGCCACAGCAGGTTCACATCAATCGCCTAAATGTAAGGGCACTATACTTTTACTGAGAAGACGTTTTACCCTTTTGCCACATGTTATACACACAGTATAGAAAGCAGAGAGAGATTTTTCAATGTTTTGCCTTCATTTCATGCAGACATCTTGTAATGATTCGCATAACTTCTTCTTTCCATTGGAAAGCAACATGTTGTGGTCTAGGGGTTTCACTTAGTTCCTTGTACATGTTTGTGTGGAAATACATACTTCTTCATTAGTCATCAGATTGTTTTTTCTTTTAATTATCATTTGACATTTAGCAACTACCAAACACCTCAAACCTGCCACATCTGAAATTCTAAAGAACTATACAGTTGTGTATGCTTTATGTTGCAATTGCCTCTTCTTCTTGATGGTTGCTTACAACAAAAAAGGAAGCTAAGTCATATCTCTCTCACTTAGGGAAAGAAGAACTGTGTTGAGCTGTTTATTTCTCCACTCAACAAAAAGATAGGTGTACCAGACACACTGCCCTCGGCTGAGGTTCTACGGTCACTCAATCTGCACACGCTGCACCAAAGATTGTCCCATTTTGGAATAACCGAAGTCTCTCCAGAGGTAATTCTATTATACAGTAATCATGTATTTGCATGTATGTTTGTATATGAGCAATAAGAAATAAAAAGTTAGGCAGCCCCCAGAATAAAAATGTTTCTATCTACAATAAAATAGGACTATCTCAGGGGTGTAGAAGAATCTGCATGACCACATATATTTCCTTCCCAAATGTAGGGCTTAAATTGTCAAATGCAAACCAGGTGTTGCTCCTGTAGTGACAATTAGTCATCTTGTATATGATAGTGCAAGATGACTTTAGGCATTTTCACATTACTGATAGTGGTATGGGAAATAATATTGGGATAATTATTGCTTTCTGAAAACATTAGCAAGTTCGTTCCATATGCTCTGTTAGGATGGCTTAGAAGGGGGTCCCCCACTTAGTAACGTATGGACAGCACTCCTGTACGAATAGCTCCCCCCTTTGAGAACATACCTCTTTATGAATTACATGAACAACTATTCATTTCAATGGCCACCACGTAATGATGTACGAGGGGGTGATGAAAGTATTGAGCCTTACCTCAAAAAAATTGAGCTAGGAAGCTGAAACTGTCACACTATTCTACATATTCCCCTAGGATGCACTTGTGACATCTCTCCTGCAGATTTTTAAGTCCCTGCAAATAGAATTCTTGCGACTGCTGGTCAAACCCCTCATTTGCAGTATTAGTTGCATCCAAAATGCTCCCAAACTGTTGTCCCTTTAGGTGTTTTTTGAGATTGGGGAACAGATGGTAGTCAGACAGAGCCAGGTCGGACAAATAGGGTGGATGGGGTATCAGTTGAAAGCCTAAGGAGGTCATTTTTGCAATACTGGCACCTACAGTGTGTGACGGCGCATTGTCATGCAACAGGATGACCGCTTTGCAAAAGCTTTCCTCTACGTCTTTCCTTAATATTTTGCCTCTGCTTTGTCAATAATGAACAGTAATATGTTACATTGATGGTTGAACACTTTGGGAGGTAGTCCATGAACAGGACTCCCTTCTTATCCCAAAAAATGGTTGCCATTTGCTTCTGCGCTGACCATTGCACACTGAACTTCGTTGGCCTGGGGGAACCACTGTGCCTCCATTCCTTAGACTGTCCCTTTGTCTCTGGATCATAACATTAGATCCATGTCTCATCACCAGTTACCAGTTTGTCCAGGAAATCTGACTCATTTCTTGCAAAATGCTCCAAAACACCACCGATGTCTCCAGACGTCTCTTCTTCTATTCAGTTGTCAAAAGTGTTGAGATCCACTTGGCTGTAAGCATTCTCCTCCCCAAGTCATTGTGGATAATGGCACCAGCTCTCTCACGCAATATCCACAGATATATAGCAATACTTTTGGCTGATATTCGGCAGTCCTCCATGATCATGTCATGGATGGCTTTCACATTTGCAGGCAAGGAGACGGAGACAAGCCTTCCACTGAGTTTCTCACTTTCAACACCGAAATGGCCAGTTTTAAAATTTACAACCCGACTTCTAACTGTTGCATATGAAGGGCCACTGTCACCCAAAGTTTGTGACATTTCATCATGCATCTGCTTTGCACCTTTCACTTGGAGAAACAGGAACTCGATTATGGTCCCATGCTCTTCCACACTGAATGTCTTTGGAGATGCTGCCATGTTCACTTTGGACCGGAAAAAAAATGATAAATTAAAATCATAGGTTTTTGCACCACTGGATATAGACAAATAGACAAGTAAACCCTGCAATTTACAGCTTCCTTGCTCAACTTTTGGGGGTAAGGCTTAAGCCTTATCAGCACCCCCTTGTATTTCTTGAAAACCCCTGTAAAATAATATAACATTTCATTTTAGCAAAAGAATATTTCCCATTTGGAATTTTTATTCCTAAAATAATAAAATAATCTGTTCAGGAGCACTGCAATAAAAATTTAGATTATAGTTCACTTTTTTAACATTGTGAAACTGAATAAAATCACATAAAACCAACATTAAATGGACACTCTTGATGCATAAAGGTGAAAAAACGGTAACAACTCCACTGAATTAAACATCTGCTCATAGCTGTTAGTAATGAACATACTGTAGGTTGATGGGTACATTGTTGACGGTTCTCATCTTGGAATCCACATAATGTGCAGTATTAAGTTACAAGACAGAATGAGGAACCATAGTAACAGATAGAAATAAACAAAGCCATACTCCAGGGAAAGGTACATGATAATTATCTCCCTACCATACAACGACATTCGCAATACATACAGTATTATACCTGGAAATTACATGTGTAATATGGAGTAACTCCACTGACTAGTTCTTATAGGTCCACTATGGGGTAAACTATGAACTTCTATGGTCATTAACACAATTTAAGGTTGAAAAAAATATGTCAGGTGCAGTCACAATTTTTAGTCCAGTCATGCAGAATTCCTGCTGATATGTTATTAATAGAGATGAGCGAACGTACTCGTCCGAGCTTGATATTCGTGCGAATATTAGGGTGTTCGGGATGCTCGTTACTCGTAACGAGCACCACGCGGTGTTCGGGTTACTTTCAGTTTCCTCTTTGAGACGTTAGCGCGCTTTTCTGGCCAATTGAAAGAAGGGAAGGCATTACAACTTCCCCCTGTGACGTTCAAGCCCTATACCACCCCCCTGCTGTGAGTGGCTGGGGCGATCAGATGTCACCCGAGTATAAAAGTCGGCCCCTCCCGCGGCTCGCCTCAGATGCCGTGTGAGTTAGTGAGGGAAAGTGCTGTTCTATTGGAGTTGCTGTAGGGAGAGTGTTTGTAGTGAGTGTAGGCTTCAAGAACCCCAACGGTCCTTCTTAGGGCCACATCTACGTGTGTGCAGGCTGCTTCAGTTAGCAGTGGAAATTTTTTATTTTTTTTTCTCAAAATCGGCAGTGCAGAGCATTGCACCCGGTATTAGGGACAGAAGTGGTGCTTAGGCAGGGAGAGTGTTAGGAGTGAGTGTAGCCTTCAAGAACCTCAACGGTCCTTTCTAGGGCCAAATTTAAGCGTGTGCAGTACTGTGCTGGCTGCTGTTAGCAGTGTTGCATTTTTTTTTTTTTCAAAAAATCGTCTGTGCAGAGCATTGCACCCTCCATTGATACTACAGGGACAGAATTGTGTAGGCAGGGCCACAACACAGTTATTGTTCATTGAATATCCGCAGTGGGGCCCTCCCTTTGCAAAAAAGCAGGGAAAAAATTATATTTGGCCTGCCTGTGTCAGTCCTAAGGTCTCCGTGTACGTGTGTGCTGCGTGGAGAACGTATAAAAATCAAACGCAACCAGCTACGGTTTACTGCAGGCTTGCGCCATTGTCTTTCCTGACTGGCAAATACCTGCTCTGCCAGAGTTAATAACTCTGCTACACTAAAGTTGTGTGACACTTTTTCAGGGCCACACCACAGTTATTAATTAAACGTATTGTTCATTGAATATCCGCAGTGGGGCCTTCCCTTTGCAAAAAAGCGAAAAAATTATATTTGGCCTGCAGGCTTGCGCCAATTTATTTCCTGCCTGGGAAATCAAATCACTGGTAATACAGCATGTTGAGGGGTAGGGGTAGGCCTAGAGGACGTGGACGCGGCCGAGGACGCGGAGGGCCAAGTGAGGGTGTGGGCACAGGCCGAGCTCCTGATCCAGGTGTGTCGCAGCCGACTGCTGCGCGATTAGGAGAGAGGCACGTTTCTGGCGTCCCCACATTCATCGCCCAATTAATGGGTCCACGCGGGAGACCTTTATTAGAAAATGAGCAGTGTGAGCAGGTCCTGTCCTGGATGGCAGAAAGTGCTTCGAGCAAGCTATCATCCACCCAGAGTTCTGCGCCGTCCACTGCTGCAAATCCGAATCCTCTGTCTGCTGCTCCTCCTTCCTCCCAGCCTCCTCACTCCACTACAATGACACATGCTCAGGAGCGGGAACACTCCCAGGAACTTTTCTCGGGCCCCTGCTCAGATTGGGCAGCAGTGGTTCCTCTACCACCAGAGGAGTTTATCGTCACTGATGCCCAACCATTGGAAAGTTCCCGGGGTCCGGGGGATGAGGCTGGGGACTTCCGGCAACTGTCTCAAGACCTTTCAGTGGGTGAGGAGGACGATGACGATGAGACACAGTTGTCTTGCAGTGAGGTAGTAGTAAGGGCAGTAAGTCCGAGGGAGCAGCGCACAGAGGATTCGGAGGAAGAGCAGCAGGACGATGAGGTGACTGACCCCACCTGGTGTGCAATGCCTACACAGGACAGGTCTTCAGAGGGGGAGGCACGGGCAGCAGCAGGGCAGGTTGCAAGAGGCAGTGCGGTGGCCAGGGGTAGAGGCAGGGCCAGACCGAATAATCCACCAAGTGTTTCCCAAAGCGCCCCCTCGCGCCATGCCACCCTGCAGAGGCCGAGGTGCTCTAAGGTCTGGCAGTTTTTCACAGAGACGCCTGACGACCGACGAACAGTGGTGTGCAACCTTTGTCGCGCCAAG
The DNA here is from genome assembly GCF_035609145.1 of Eleutherodactylus coqui. Taxonomy (NCBI): domain Eukaryota; kingdom Metazoa; phylum Chordata; class Amphibia; order Anura; family Eleutherodactylidae; genus Eleutherodactylus; species Eleutherodactylus coqui. Next base: position 136,829,223 of record NC_089838.1, on the reverse strand, counting down.
ATCAGCCGGGGAGCCACCACCAACAGCCTGACCACCACCAGCATGCGCAGACATATGATGGCCAAGCACCCCACAAGGTGGGACGAAGGCCGTTCACCGCCTCCGGTTTGCACCGCTGCCTCTCCCCCTGTGCCCCAACCTGCCACTGAGATCCAACCCCCCTCTCAGGACACAGGCACTACCGTCTCATGGCCTGCACCCACACCCTCACCTCCGCTGTCCTCGGCCCAATCCAGCAATGTCTCGCACCGCACCGTCCAGCCGTCGCTAGCGCAACTGTTGGAGCGCAAGCGCAAGTACGCCGCCACGCACCTGCACGCTCAATCGTTAACCGTCCACATAGCCAAATTTATCAGCCTTGAGATGCTGCCGTATAGGGTTGTGGAAACGGAGTCCTTCAAAGCTATGATGGCGGCGGCGGCCCCGCGCTACTCAGTTCCCAGTCGCCACTACTTTTCCCGATGTGCCGTCCCAGCCCTGCACGACCACGTCTCCCACAACATTGTACGCGCCCTCACCAATGCGGTTAGTGGCAAGGTCCACTTAACTACGGACACGTGGACAAGCACAGGCGGGCAGGGCCACTACATCTCCCTGACGGCACATTGGGTGAATTTAGTGGAGGCTGGGACAGAGTCAGAGCCTGGGACCGCTCACGTCCTACCCACCCCCAGAATTGCGGGCCCCAGCTCGGTGGTGGTATGTTCGGCGGTGTATGCTTCTTCCACTAAAGCACCCTCCTCCTCCTCAACCTCTGTCTCGCAATCTAGATGTGTCAGCAGCAGCAGGACGTCGCCAGCAGTCGGTGTCGCGCGGCGTGGCAGCACAGCGGTGGGCAAGCGTCAGCAGGCCGTGCTGAAACTACTCAGCTTAGGAGATAGGAGGCACACGGCCCACGGCCCACGAACTGCTGCAGGGTCTGAGAGAGCAGACCGACCGTTGGCTTGCTCCGCTGAGCCTCCAACCGGGCATGGTCGTGTGTGACAACGGCCGTAACCTGGTGGCGGCTCTGCAGCTCGGCAGCCTCACGCACGTGCCATGCCTGGCCCACGTCTTTAATTTGGTGGTTCAGCGCTTTCTGAAAAGCTACCCACGCTTGTCAGACCTGCTCGTAAAGGTGCGCCGGCTCTGCGCACATTTCCGCAAGTCCCACACGGACGCTGCCACCCTGCGCACCCTGCAACATCGCTTTAATCTGCCAGTGCACCAACTGCTGTGTGACGTGCCCACACGGTGGAACTCTACGCTCCACATGTTGGCTAGGCTCTATGAGTAGCGTAGAGCTATAGTGGAATACCAACTCCAACATGGGCGGCGCAGTGGGAGTCAGCCTCCTCAATTCTTTTCAGAAGAGTGGGCCTGGTTGGCAGACATCTGCCAGGTCCTTCGAAACTTTGAGCAGTCTACCCAGGTGGTGAGCGGCGATGCTGCAATCATTAGCGTCACCATTCCTCTGCTATGCATCTTGAGAAGTTCCCTGCAAACCATAAAGGCAGCCGCTTTGCGCTCGGAAACCGAGCCGGGGGAAGACAGTATGTCGCTGGATAGTCAGAGCACCCTCCTGTCTATATCTCAGCGCGTTCAGGAGGAGGAGGAGGAGCATGAGGAGGATGAGGAGGAGGGGGAAGAGACAGCTTGGCCCACTGCTGACCGTACCCATGCTGCTTGCCTGTCATCATTTCAGCGTGTATGGCCTGAGGAGGAGGAGGAGGAGGATCCTGAAAGTGATCTTCCTAGTGCGGACAGCCATGTGTTGCGTACAGGTACCCTGGCACACATGGCTGACTTCATGTTAGGATGCCTTTCTCGTGACCCTCGCATTCAACGCATTCTGGCCACTACGGATTACTGGGTGTACACACTGCTCGACCCACGCTATAAGGAGAACCTTCCCACTCTCATTCCCGAAGAGGAAAGGGGTTCGAGAGTGTTGCTATACCACAGGACCCTGGCGGACAAGCTGATGGTAAAATTCCCATCCGACAGCGGTAGTGGCAGAAGGCGCAGTTCCAAGGGCCAGGTAGCAGGGGAGGTGCGTAGATCGAGCAGCATGTACAGCCCAGGCAGTGCAACAGTCTTTAAGGGCCTGGCCAGCTTTATGGCTCCCCAGCAAGACTGTGTCACCGCTCCCCAGTCAAGGCTGAGTCGGCGGGAGCACTGTAAAAGGATGGTGAGGGAGTACGTAGCCGATCGCACGACCATCCTCGGTGACGCCTCTGCCCCCTACAACTACTGGGTGTCGAAGCTGGACACGTGGCCTGAACTAGCGCTGTATGCCCTGGAGGTGCTTGCTTGTCCTGCGGCTAGCGTCTTGTTGGAGAGGGTGTTTAGTGCGGCTGGGGGAATCATCACAGATAAGCGTACCCGCCTGTCAACCGACAGTGCCGACAGGCTAACACTCATCAAGATGAACAAAGCCTGGATTTCCCCAGACTTCTCTTCTCCACCAGCGGACAGCAGCGATACGTAAGCAATACGTAGGCTGCACCCGCGGATGGAAGCTACGTTCTCTCTCACCATCCAAAACGGGGACATTTCTGCTTCATCAATCTGTGTCTAATATTCCTCCTCCTCCTCCTGCTCCTCCTCCTGAAACCTCACGTAATCACGCTGAACGGGCAATTTTTCTTAGGGCCACAAGGCTCACTCATCTAATTTTTCGAAACAATTTTTATATGTTTCAATGCTCTTAAAAGCGTTGAAACTTTAACTTGAACCAATTTTTCGTTAAACTGGGCTGCCTCCAGGCCTAGTTACCACTTAAGCCACATTAACCAAAGCGATTAATGGGTTTCACCTGCCATCTTGGTTGGGCATGGCCAATTTTTACTGAGGTACATTAGTACTGTTGGTACACCAATTTTTTGGGGCCCTCACCTACAGTGTAATCATAGCAATTTGTATGTTCTTCGCCTGCACTCATGGTACAGAAGTGTGTGTGGGGTTGGCCTACACTTTAGCTACATAAATGTAACTTGGGCCTTGGCTATACTGCAGCTACTGAAATGGAACTAAGACTGCGCTCCCACTATACTGCTGCTTCAGAATTGTTACTGGGGCCTGTCTTGAGTGCTACTATTGCTGACATGGAACGAAGACTGCGCTCCTGCTATACTGCTGCTTCGGAATTGTTACTGGGGCCTGTCTTGAGTGCTACTATTGCTGACATGGAACGAAGACTGCGCTCCCGCTATACTGCTGCTTCGGAATTGTTACTGGGGCCTGTCTTGAGTGCTACTATTGCTGACATGGAACGAAGACTGCGCTCCCACTATAATGCTGCTAGTGATATGTTAGTGGTGCCTGTCCTAATGCTACGGCTGAAATGTTACGAATTATGGGCTCTGCCTATACCGCTGCTAATGGTATGTCTCTGGGGTGTGGAAACAGAGGCTTCCCAAAGACATGATGGCGGCGAGGCCATTTCCCACCAACGCGGTTACTGTTAAGGTGCATATAACCACGGACACGTGGAGAGGACACGTAGTGCCTCAAAAACATCCCCCTCCTCCTCCAACAGGGAAAACATTCTTGGCAAATGCCTTTGCATTGGTTCGTCTGGTGGCAGTCCAAGAATTTCACCTTTACCGACACTACAAGAGAGCCCCCCCACCATCCCCCCGCCACGGCCCACTTAATCCTGGCCACATTCCGAAAACCAACAAAATAAAACCGCGCTACTAGGTCCGCAGTCACCACCACATTACCACCAACGCGGTTACTGTTAAGGTGCATATAACCACGGACACATGGAGAGGACACGTAGTGCCTCAAAAACATCCCCCCGCCACGGCCCACTTAATCCTGGCCACATTCCGAAAACCAACAAAATAAAACCGCGCTACTAGGTCCACAGTCACCACCACATTACCACCAACACGGTTACTGTTAAGGTACATATAACCACGGACACGTGGAGAGGACACGTAGTGCCTCAAAAACATCCCCCTCCTCCTCCAACAGGGAAAACATTCTTGGCAAATGCCTTTGCATTGGTTCGTCTGGTGGCAGTCCAAGAATTTCACCTTTACCGACACTACAAGAGAGCCCCCCCACCATCCCCCCGCCACGGCCCACTTAATCCTGGCCACATTCCGAAAACCAACAAAATAAAACCGCGCTACTAGGTCCGCAGTCACCACCACATTACCACCAACGCGGTTACTGTTAAGGTGCATATAACCACGGACACGTGGAGAGGACACGTAGTGCCTCAAAAACATCCCCCCGCCACGGCCCACTTAATCCTGGCCACATTCCGAAAACCAACAAAATAAAACCGCGCTACTAGGTCCGCAGTCACCACCACATTACCACCAACGCGGTTACTGTTAAGGTACATATTACCAGTCTGACTGGGGCATGCAGACACCTTGACAGAATGAATAGTGTGTGGCACATAGGTTCCCCATTGCTATGCCCACGTGTGCAGCTCCTGATGGCGGTGGCACAGGATTCTATTTCTCATTGCTTCTGTACAGCATTGTGGGCTATCGCCCCGCCCCTTTTAAAGAGGGTCGCTGCCTAGCCGTGCCAACCCCTCTGCAGTGTGTGCCTGCGGTTCCTCCTCATGGCAGACGCACTTCTAAATAGACATGAGGGTGGTGTGGCATGAGGGCAGCTGAAGGCTGCGCAGGGACACTTTGGTGTGCGCTGTGGGGGGGAGGGGGGGCGGTTGGGCAGCATGTAACCCAGGAGAAGTGGCAGTGGAGTGTCATGCAGGCAGTGATTGTGCTTTGTTGGAGGTAGTGTGGTGCTTAGCTAAGGTATGCCATGCTAATGAGGGCTTTTCAGAAGTAAAAATTTTTGGGAGGGGGGGGGGGCCCACTCTTGCCGCTATTGTGGCTTAATAGTGGGACCTGTGAACTTGAGATGCAGCCCAACACGTAGCCCCTCGCCTGCCCTATCCGTTGCTGTGTCGTTCCCATCACTTTCTTGAATTGCCCAGATTTTCACACATGAAAACCTTAGCGAGCATCGACGAAATACAAAAATGCTCGGGTCGCCCATTGACTTCAATGGGGTTCGTTATTCGAAACGAACCCTCGAGCATCGCGAAAAGTTCGTTCCGAGTAACGAGCACCCGAGCATTTTGGTGCTCGCTCATCTCTAGTTATTAACTGATAAAAGCCCAAAGACTGGACAATTTCACAGTCAGAGCTTGTGTCTATAAGTTGAATATTATACTTTGTGCCATAATTGACATAGGCAGGATGTATTTAAGCACTACTAATAACAAGATCTAGGGACAAACAGAGCTAGCTCCTTTTTTAGGACCCCAGGGATGATTTTCTTTATACAGTTAGGCCTCGTGTCAACTTGTACACATGGATTTCACTGCGGTGAAATCTGTGCATGCCCGCAGCCATGGAGAGGGAAAATACATTATACTTACCTCTCTGAACGCTGCGGGGCTCACCTCTGTGCAGGCCTGATCTTCTTTCTTCTGGCCAGCGGATGTGCTCGGCATGCCGACAGCATACCACGCACAATCGGCGTGCACACTATTAAAAAAAACAAAACTTCTGCTCCCCCTCATATCTGCGGTCAGCGCAAAAACAGCTGAGGCTGTGCCGTGCATACGGACGGTTTCCATAGGCTTCAATGGAAGCTGCGAGAGCTGTCCATGTGGCAGATCCGCAGGAAATGGAGCATGTGGCGATTTCTTCCCGTGCATGTGACCCGCACGCTGGGAAGAAATCCCATCCGCATGCTTTTTGCTGCCCTACAGATGCTAATGCATCCCTATGGGCAGTAAGATGCACAGATCTCCAGTGCGGGGGCCACTCACCTCCCTTCAGCTACCGGGGCTCAGCCGCGTCTTCTCCGTGTTGTCCCCGGCTCTGTAGTCCTGATCTATCAGCTTAGCCAATCACAGGCAGCTTTCACCTATCATTCATTCGGCGATAGCTGCCCGTGATTGGCTGAGCGCCTCAGCCAATCACAATCAGCTCTTTCAGCAGGCGGGGCTGCGACTGTGCCACAGCAGCTGAAGGGAGGTGAGTATCGATTTTTTTTTACACTATTTTTCATGTTTTTTCAGGGAAGGGCTTATATTTAAAGCCCTTCCTTGAAATCCAATTACTGGAGGATCCTCTATCACAGCTGTCATGTGTGACAGCTGCGGTAGGGAATTGAAGAATTCCTCTGCTGCATCTGTCACAGATGTGGTAGATGTCGCAGCAGGCTATTCTTTTTACTAGCGGGGGTGAAGGAAACATCTGCCGCATGCAATCAGATGTAACCCATATGTAACGAAAAGGGAAATATAGGCAAATCTTTTTTTTTTCTTAATGCTATGAACTGTTTGTAGGTTGTCCAGTATCATGCTGTTTGTCTAACAGATCATTCCTGTGCATCAGCCGTGCGTTGTCTTACAGCTCACACCTGTTTGGATGAATAGTGGCAAGCTACAATACCAAATGCAGTCAAAGGACAAGAGTGCCAATGTTTCCAGGAACAAAAACATCTGATGCTCTTTTCTTATGGTGGATAACCCATTTACGATTGGGGGGTCTACTAATTTTAGTAAAAAAATAAAATAATGGGTCACATGAAAATAAAGGCCCATTTAGACACAACGATTATCGCTCAAAATTCCCTCAAAAGCCGTCTTTTGAGCAATAATCGTTGTGTCTATCTGCACTGACATTGTGCAGTTTTCGTTAAGCAGTCGCTGATGGTTGTCTTTCAGCGTGCTGAAAGACAACGATGAGCCTTATCAGGAGTTTACAACGGAATACAGCTGATACTATCGTTTTAGCTGTATCCCGCTTCCTGAACACAGACGGGGCATGAAAAACACAGCAGTCCAGCTGTGTTCTGCATACCCTGCTCGGAGCGCTTGGCTGTATAACAGCTACAGCCGGGCGCTTCGAGCTGAGAACAGCTGGATGCAGAAGAAAAGCGGCCCACTTGTCTTCTGCATCCCCTGCTCGGAGCGCGAAGTGATCGCTCAACATTTGGGCGATCACCTTGCGCTTAAAGGCACACAACGATTATCACTCAAAAGTCGCTCAAAAGAGATCTTTTGAGTGATAATCGTTGTGTCTAGATGGGCCTTAACACTTTTCAAAGACTAAATAAGACATGTAATTAGGTCCAAATCGCACCAAATTCATTACATTATATTAAGGGCAACGTACAACATACTTGACACAGTTATATGACTGTATGACTGTTTTACACGTATGGCAGTCAGTAATAAACCAGGTAACTATTATGAGTTGTTTAGCCATGCACCTATCATGCATCCTTCTTTCAAGCCTGCCGCGCATGTCATAAAACAATATAAAAAGTTTTGAAAAAATATTTTATGCCGTTTATATCATTTCCTTATCACACATTACACTACATCACAAGCTCATTTAATATGATAAATGTGCAAACCTAATGTTGTGTCTGGTATGAATAGTTAGAATGACTGGATGCCCAAAAATGTAGTCAAACTGGTAGGCAGGTGATCTGGGTCTATCCAGACTAACAAAGAATACTTCAGCAAAGAGTAGTGAGGAGCTGAGAAATTGGCAAGCTATATACCAGAACCACCCAAATTGAACTAGTTCCATAAGTGGAGCACATGTTTCGAAAAGCATGACCCCACTGTGGAAGAGAGACCATGAACCAGTCCAAAGTGTATGGTGAGACGCTAAACACTAAATCACAGAGACTTAAAGGGGTTGTCCCGCGGCAGCAAGTGGGTCTATACACTTCTGTATGGCCATATTAATGCACTTTGTAATATACATTGTGCATTAATTATGAGCCATACAGAAGTTATAAAAAGTTTTATACTTACCTGCTCCGTTGCTAGCGTCCTCGTCTCCATGGTGCCGACTAATTTTCGCCCTCCGATGGCCAAATTAGCCGCGCTTGCGCAGTCCAGGTCTTCTCCTGTTCTCTATGGGGCTCCGTGTAGCTCCGTGTAGCTCCGCCCCGTCACGTGCCGATTCCAGCCAATCAGGAGGCTGGAATCGGCAGTGGACCGCACAGAAGAGCTGCGGTCCACGGAGGCAGAGGATCCCGGCGGCCATCTTCACAGGTAAGTATAGAAGTCACCGGAGCGCGGGGATTAAGGTAAGCGCTCCGGTGAGCTTTCTGTACGTCCCTGCATCGGGGTTGTCTCGCGCCGAACGGGGGGGGGGGTTGAAAAAAAAAAAAACCCGTTTCGGCGCGGGACAACCCCTTTAAAGAAGCTAAGTACTTAGCTAACTGTAACCAAACAACTAAACACAGGAGCTCTGCAACACACAATGTACTGGCACAGCGAGGGTCAGTACACAGGGCATATAACCAGCAACCCTTGTACCAAGCGGCCAGTTTAAATACCTTTACATGGAAACTGACTAGGCTGAAAGATAACCCAGCCAGCCTATCAGCACTGACACCACAGAAAGATGTTACCCCCTTGATGTCCAGCACATGTACCACCTGGTGCATCCCATGGTCCAGGGCTTCTATGCTGACATCATCCCAGTCCCGTCACTGCAACCTGGAAGTCATGGTGCTGTCAGCGCTGCAACATCTAAGTGACAATGCTGTTGCTTAGGATATATTCACATGGTGTAGTTGAGATGAGGTTAAAACTGCATCAAAAACCACGTGCATTTTTGCTATAGTTTGCTATGCTTTTTGATGCGGTTGCATCAAAAAGCACGTAAACAGGAAGGCTGTTTTTATCCTGTGGATTTTGGTGCACTGTGTGGAGATATGATTAAAGAGGACCTATCACCTAAATTTAAGTATCACTTTCATTTTAAATCTCAGTTAACTCACCCAAAATTAAAGTTTTACTCATTGTGACACAGCAAAAACATTTAAAAATGAACCCTATAACACTGCATAAATCCTCAAAAAGTTGAGATTTCAAAAAAGTCAGCCAGCCGCTTCTAAGTTTTGTCCTCTCCAACAGGCCATCGGCCTCCCACCAACCCCTTGGTATCAAAGAGTCTGAGAACACAATTTATCACTTTCTGATTAAAAGCACACTAGTTACTGATTTAGCCCTTTCCAATCCAATTTGTATTCTGCTTTTCCTAGGGGGCTTACTCTTTTTATGCTGATATACAACGGCGCTATCTGCTGGCTAAAGCCAGTACTGCATGAGGTGACACGCTGGATAGGCTCCGACAGCAGAGAGGCTGACAATATACAGTAGGAGGACGGACGTCTTCCAACATCGGAGCTGTACAGCCTTAAATCATAATGTCTTCAGATGTCAGACAGTGGATTAGAAAGGGTTAATAGAGCACTAATAGATCGATGAGTCTTAATAGAGGATAACTTTCTTTCTTGTCTCAACCCCTTTAACCTTGCTGACCTTTTAGATAAATGCACCCAGAAACTCCAAATATACACTATATAACCAGCTTTACTCTCTGAAACACAGACACAGAAGTCATCTCTTGAAATGCAGCACACAGAGGTATGGACAATGATGCTCCATAGCATCACCAACACTCTGGTAAAAGCTGGCCAAAAAATCTCTAGGACCAGGGGCGTAACTATAGAGGATGCAGGGGATGAGGTTGCACCCGGGCCCAAGAGCCTTAGGGGGCCCATAAGGCCTCTCTTCTCCATATAGGGAGCCCAGTACTATGAATAAAGCATTATAGCTGGGGGCCCTGCTACAGGTTTTGCATTGGGGCCCGGGAGCTTCAAGTTATGCCACTGTCTAGGACGTTACATTTGTGCAGACTAACTAACTAGATGGATGATAGTTTGCAAATTTTGTTTTCTTAGTAAACTGTCTGTTTACTAAGAATGGAGGTGGGCGGTGAGAGAACACTTCCCAACACGCTCCGCCGTCATGCTGACAGCGCTGTGAGCGATGCCAACAATGCTAACTCCTATGTAACAGGACAGGAGTCAATATCACTGAGATGAGCTGTTGGGCATCATCTGCATGACAGATCGTCTCTGTCATATATTGGTCATTATCTACATGTAGGTGTTCACCTTTCAGTGTAATCCTGCCTGTAATGTCAGCAAGATGACCGCTGCAAAGCTTTCTCTACAGATCAGGAACTGGCAGACTAGTATTAGGCTCTTTGGTCAGTCTGACAACTGCAGGATTTTAGGATTTTTCAATAATATAGATTATGATTATAGATGAGCGAGTATACTCGCTAAGGGCAATTGCTCGAGTGAGCACTGCCTTTAGCGGGTATCTCCCCGCTCGAGACTGCAGGTTCGGGTGCCGGCAGCGGGCACGGAGCTGCGGGGGAGAGCGGGGCGGAACAGAGGGGAGATCTCTTTCTCCCTCTCTCCCCCCCGCTCCCTCCTGCTGACAGCCGCTACTCACTGCCCCCCCGCGCCGGCACCCGAACCTGCAGTCTCGAGCGGGGGAGATACTCGCTAAAGGCAATGCTCGCTCGAGCAATTGCCCTTAGAGAGTATACTCGCTCATCTCTAATTATAATCAAAAAGTTTTGAAAACATACGAAAAAAATTTGTTGAACACAAAAATATGATTTATATTTAAATAAACATCTTTTTCTGATGATACATTTTCTTTAAGACCCTGACATTTTTACTACAGTGGCTGACAAGAAGAGTACCCTGTTACATAAGAGGAAGTTGTATAATTTGGGGTTTTAACAGCGAAGTGATATATTTTACACAACTACAAATGATTCATAAATATTTCAGAATCTGGAATTGAAGAATACAACAAAGTCTACTGTGCAATATTGTTGATATTCTAAAATATATTTGCTGAGGTGTGAGATGATAAACGTATCGGGTGACCCGTGTCCCGGCAGTCCGTGAACTGTGCAGCGCACTCTAAGGAGGACACATCGCCATTCATATTTTCCTAACACTCTGCAATAAGCCCGTTAATCAGTATCTGTGTATATGAACCACAAGTAATACCATGTGGATGGAACACGTAGAGAACATAATCGCAACCTTTGTGCTTTACAATTCATTCTGAGAAAGTGTTTCCACCTGATGGGAAGGGTCATATGAAATTCACAAGTGTGTGGGAGTACGGGAGGGACTGAGAAGCTGAATGAAAGATTAGAGTTAACTCTTTCCTCTGCACACAGGTGAATATAACTTCCACCTACTTGGTGGGGCCAGGTGATTTCTAAAAAACAATTTACAGTGTTTGCTTTAGTTAGACCCGACTGTAATTCATGTGTAGGAAGATTATTTTAGTATTTACGAGAATTGCTCTTCTATCTAACAGTTCCACTCTTTGCCCCTGCTCCGGTTGGATGCATGCTGTTCTATGTATTTCTATGTATTTAAGTGAATGCCAGAAATATTTATCTTGGGCTCTTCAATATATCCTTTTCTTTATTTTGAAGAAAAATGTTCTGCAGGGACAACATGAGGCCGATAAGATATGGACCAAAGAAGGATTTTACACTATTGTTATTTTCCTCAGCACATTTGTCATAATCGTCACATGTCTCATGGTGAGTACATTTATTTATCCTCAATATTGTAGTCATCAAGGTAGCTCTAATGCACAATATGTACCGGTATTTCAAATTCAGGTTCTGCACATGACAGTTACTATATTTGTGCTCTTATTGGTATATTAAGTTGATTTTAGACCTACTATGCATGATTTTACATACCTGGAACCAGTAAATCGTATGATAATAAGCAGAAATAAGTTTTGTATTGTACTTCTAGAATATAATAGGCCCATTTTTGACGTGCAGAAAAGTGGAAAGAAACATAATCGTGTGGACAAACCTGTTTTGTGACAACTATGCATCGTATGCTTTTTAGTTATAAGAATTCAAAACCTATGTGAATGTAGTGGTAGGATTAATGTAACGAAAATCCTGAAAATTCAGTGATTTACTAATTAAAATCACTTATAACCCATATCAGTGAGCAGGTGAGTCCTCATATATAAGAAATGTAGTTGTTATAGTATAATGAAGAATATCCCAGGCTTTATCCATCATTATGCATTGAAAAACTTGTCGTTTGCTCTGTCTGTGTTCTTCTCTATACGGTATTTGATCCTGACCAGAAAGTACATTGCGTGACCTGCAACCTTTGTACAGCTAGACATATTCATACTTTTCTACAGAAAATTTGTCATTATTAGAGATGAGCGAGCGTACTCGCTAAGGCAAACTACTTGAGCGAGTAGTGCCTTATACGAGTACCTGCCCGCTTGTCTCAAAAGATTCGGGTGCCGGCGGGGGGCAGGGAGCGAGATCTCTCTTTCACTCTCTCCCCCCGCTCGCCCCTGCTCACTCCCGCAACTCAGCGCTCTCCCCTTAATCTTCTGAGACGAGCGGGCAGGTACTCGCATAAGACACTACTCGCTCGAGTAGTTTGCCTTAGCTAGTACGCTCCCTCATCTCTAGTCATTATTTAATTACTTCTGTAAAAAATCATCAACTGTAAATAACCAGTTTAAGGAAAATACAGTTAATAAAGAATATGGGTTCTAAGTAACATTTCACATAGTTACACTCGTCTTCCTTACAGCAGCCCAGACAAGTTTCTTTAGACTCGTGGTTGGCACAAGCTGAGCACCTAGAAAAATTGTACAGACTTGTGCTCATATTTTTCATCCAAACTTTCGTCTTTTCATTTGACTGACACTTTTGAACAGTTAAATACTAGAACATATGTGCTATAGGGATATATTTATATTAACAAAAGCAGCCATAAGGAGGGATATGAGGAAAGCATCCATCTTCTGCTGTCCGTGTACAAGCTATGAGGTTTAAATAGGAATACAATGCCAGAAATTGTTTAAAAAGAAAATCTGAAAAAGCCTTTTTTCAGGATAACTCAAAGTCAAATTGTAAGGATTCAGATCAGATAATTGGTAAAGTATTCCCAATACTCTAACCAAACACCTAACAGTCTAAGGGGACTAGGCAGTTGTAGGAAATTTTTCAGCGACCTAATCAATACATTCAGATGGCTATGTTGTTTCCAAAGCAATTCCATACTCGTAAAAAAAAAATCAAGCACCTTGAAGGAGTTGTCAGAATCAAATGATGCAATATCAGAGCAAAAGGATAATTTATTGCAGAAAACTGAACACTTGAAGGGAGGCTCTAGTACCCTGTTGGACCGCCTCTAGCTTGGCTATAAGATGTGATATGGGTGGGCATGGAGATTCTAGTACCCTGTTGGGCCACCTCTAGCTTGAATACAAGGTGTGATACGAGTGGCATGGAGGCTCTATTATGCTGTTGTACAGCCTCTAGCTTGGATACAAAATGTGATTTGGGTGGGCATGGAGGTTTTAGTTCCCTGTTGGGCTGCCCCTAGATTGGATACAAGATGTAATACAGGCCAGCATGGAGGCTCTAATACCCTGTTGTACCGCCTCTAGCTTGGATACAAGATGTGATACAGGCGGGCATGGAGGCTCTAATACCCTGTTGGTCCGCCTCTAGCTTGGATACAAGATGTTATACAGGCCGGCATGGAGGCTCTAGTAGCCCATTGTACCATCTTTAGCTTGGATACAAGATATGATACGCGCGGACATGGAGGCTGTAGTACCCTGTTGGGCCGCCTTTAGTTTGGAGACAAGATGTGATACGTGACGGCATGGAGGCTCTTGTACCCCATTGTACCGCCTCTAGCTTGGATACAAGATGTGATACATGTGGGCATGGAGCCTCCAGTACCCTGTTGGGCCACCTCTAGCTTGGATACAAGATGTAACATAGGCAGACATGGAGGCTGTAGTACCCTGTTGGGCTGCTTCTAGCTTGGATACAAGATTTGATACAGGCTGGCATGAAGGCTGTAGTACCTCATTATACCACCTCTAGCTCGGATATAAGATGTGATATGAGCAGGCATGAAGGCTCTAGTACCCTCTTGGGCCACCTCTAGCTTGGATACAAGATGTGATACAGGCGGGCATGGAGCAATACAGGTTCCATATGGTATCCTGTGACATATTGGTCTATATTTAGTGTAACTGAGCCTCTAGATCATGCAAACTCGTAGGCTGTCGAAGTTGTATGGGACCATCTAATGGCTATAAATCTGGCGACTGGGCAGGCCGAGCATTATCCTGCTGGAAAATCCTCTTGGAAGCCCTACCATGAGAGGCAACACATGTAGCTGAACATATTGCTAAGCTGTCATTGTCCCTCATAATACTACTAGTGGTGAACAACTGTCATATGTGATTGCCCCTAGATCATCTCACCAGCAGTGAGGCAAGTATGACATTCCACAACAAAGGCAGGATTGAGGCGCTCATCCCTAGGTCTCCAGACATCAACACAGCCGTTGTCAGTGCCTGAACTAAACCTGGATTCATTGCTGAAAATAACCCAGTTCCACTTCATAGCAGTCCAATTTCGTCATTCATGACAACGATAAGTGAGTGTAAAAGGCAGTACACATATTGGGTGTCGTGAAATCATATGTCCTTCAGCCAGGTGCCAGGACATGGTTCCGTAAGGGTTAAAATTCTAAGTGCAACACCAATCGGGCCCACCCCACTTTCCCCGTTGCCGGCCGTAAGAAGAGACACCACACACAGGAGTCTGGTCTAGCTCCTCACACGGGAGAAAAAACTGCGCACTTTATTACAGATTACATGAGATCTTATACCCTCTGCCCTCTCACCACTAGGGGGTGATGGGCTCATAACCATATATGGGCAGTCCGGATTTCCGGACTGAGACAGTGAGGCGCCTCTGGCTTATACAGAAAATCACGTATTCAATTAACTCCAGTGCAAAGAATTACCCACACAATTCTAAGAAGTCCGGCCTAAGACAGTGAAAATTATGTACATTTGAACATCTTGATATCTTGTTTCTGGGCTTCTGGGAAATCGGCCAAGTACATGCGTCCTTGCGTCTGGTTCGGTATCTTCTCTGAATTTCTAGAACATCTTCTTGCAAAGCCTTGCAAAACCTTGGGATATCTGATTTAAGGCGACGTATTAAGTTTTTTTCATTTGGAATTGAATAAAACTTGCATATAGGTATAAAAGCATAAAAAACACATATGGCAATATATATATATACCCTCACAAACCCCCCTAAAAAACTTAATATGGAGATCAAGCATCAGACCTTGCACTTTTCCTCGGTCGTCTCTCCCTTGCGTCAGGGTTTCTCCACTGCCCGTAAGTCCCTACTCCTAAAAGGGAAGGGATCCCTACCTAACCTCAGAAGGAGGCCATGGATTCCCTGGGCTTATTTCCGGGCCTCCATACCCTCTATCTGTACAAGTTAACACCCCACAGGGTGTGCCCTCGCCGGAACCTAAGGTCTTCTGCACTTTCCCTAGGCAAATGGGAAGTCCACTGACAGTCCATCTTATGAGACTGAGGCAGACACAGTACTAGTCCATCTCTCCATTCTTCTGGTAACGTATCTGGTTGGCATTATCGGAACTGGCTCTTCATCTTTTTCAAACAAGGGAAACGGTGTCACATTATGCAGTCCCTTACTCATACTCTTTTTGATCAAAGGGATAATACACATACAGGAAATTACATACCCCACCTCTTTCTGCTAAAATCATATCCACGGCCACTCTATTTTGGAACGCCATGGATGCAGTGGGCCCTAACTGGTCAGCTAACCCTTGTAAAGCATCTCTGGTGTAGTTTACAAACCTCTGCTGATTGTAATAGATATAATTCATCTAATCTACATTATTATTAACAGTGACAATAGCAAATAAGGACTCAAAACCTGCTTTAACCTGATCTCTAGAATTAAATTCATCTGGCACCCCCTTGGCACTCCTATTACATCTATGTATACATGTGGGTCAAGTTACCACCTGGAGTGTCAATGTCTCTCCTAGCACGATGCGGTGTTGGATTCTCACCCTCAGTGTAGGCTTATTGCACATTTCATTATATTAATTTGTTCTGAAACAGGGGCTAGTGTACAGTAGTCAAAGGTGTGTGTTAGAGGAATTGTACCACATTATAGCATGTAAAGGATATGCAGGATCATTAGTTTTTTCAGTGCGAAGTGTGGATCCAAGTGGGCTTTCCTTCAAGCTTGACTGCAGTTGGGTGAACAACATCTGGTAGGGACATTCAAACAGGGTTTCTCGCTCAAACTTTTTTACATAGACCCTGTCACCTGGTTTCAGATTGTGACACTCATCTGTAGGACCTGGGAGAAAAGCAGAGACTACAGAATGCATTACTAACAATTCCTTGGAGAGGCTCATGACAAAATTAACAAGAAAATCATTCCCCAAACTCTGCTACTGTGGCATGTATCCTCCTGGAAAAAAGAAAAACTAATAAAAGACACTCAATTCAAAATTTACCCATTTTCTTCATTGCCTTTTATATCTACTTTCCCCCTACTCCGTGGACGGTAGGGTGTGTGAAAAGCCTGGAATATACCCAAAGCAGACATGATGTGTTACATTATTTCACCTGTGAACTGTGTACCTTTGTTTGACTCAATCACTTCCGGTACCCCGTATCTGCGGATTAACTCATTCATGAGCTTCTGTGCGGTTACCTGCTTATTTACTTTGGTAACAGGGTAGGTCTCCAACCTGAAAAGAAATCAACAACAAGCACATATTCATGCTTCCCAACAAGTAGGAGCTGAGTGTAGCCAATTTGCAATCCCTGAAATGGGTAGAGTGGTCTAGGCAAGTGTGATGTGGCAAATTTTACTTCTGCCCTGTTGCTTACGGCAAAGATCATGCAAAACTGGACAAATGATGCAGCAGCTACAGAAAACCAAGGAGCCACCCGTCCTTGTTCAAGCGTCGACATCATTACTGCTTTAAGAGGTGCGTCTTTTCGTGCGTCAGCTGGGCCATCATGGGGCACAGGGACTATGGTAAGCAAGTTCTGTTGACTGTTCACCATACGCCGTCCCTTTTTAGTCCATTTGTAGTTTTAGTCAAAGTTCAAAGTTATAATCAAAGTCCAAGTTCATATCAAAGTCCAAGATTTTTATCAAAGTCCAAGATTTTTATCAAAGTCCAAGATTTTTATCAAAGTCCAAGATTTTTATCAAAGTCCAAGATTTTTATCAAAGTCCAAGTTTAGTCAAATTCTTCTTTTCTTCTGTCTTCCATGGCTTGAGGGCCGCTGCTTTTGCTGTGTGGTCTGTGATGGCGTTGCCTCTTGTTTCTCCGGTGTAGGAATTGGTGTGAGCTTTCCACCTTGTCAGGTAGAAGTAGGGTCTCCATGAGACTGCACCGCTGCAACATTTTTAATTGGCTGTCCTGCTGTGGTAAAAAAACTGTCTGGCCTTCCATGTTGGGCCGTAATCATGAGCTATGCCAGATGCATACCGGGAGTCAGTGTAAATGTTTGCCGTCTTACCTTCCTCCACTCTACACGCCTCCGTGAGTGCTTTTAATTCCGCTTCTTGTACTGCGACATGCGGAGACATTCTGCTTTTTAGGACATCTTGTTGTGTAACCACCGTATATCCAGTGTGGAGTCGTCAATCACCCTGGGTACCATCTATAAAAAACAACTCAAAATATGCATTATTAACAAGGGCTTTCAGTAACTTTTTTAAAACTTAAATTTTCTTGTTGCATCACTGCTAGACAATCAGGCTGATATTCTATTTCAAAAAGATTAGAACCTTGTTGCAAAAAATTTAAAAATGTAAAAATGACTTGCAAAAAATTTAAAAATGGCTGATTTGCAATACCTAAAATGGCTGATTTGCAATACCTAGATCACCTATGCCTTCTCCTCCCCCCCTTTGAAACAGGGTACGCAATTGGAACAAGAGCACCCGGTTTCAAGGTATTACAACATTGTAAAAAGATTTGATGGAAGCAGATAAGGCCTGTAAGATGTTAGCATCTATAACAGAAACATGAGTTACATCGGGGAAGAATAACCTACAAAACATCTATTCATATTGGAAATGTGATATCCCTTTAAGTGAATTCATTATTAGTCTGTTCCTGCCTGCAATATCTTTATCAAATTTCAGACAGGAGAAAAAAAAACAAAACAAAAAAACTAGCTGCTCAAAATTCTCCCCCCTCCCTTGTGCAGGAGGGATGAAACATTACTACGTACTATTACATCATCTAGCTCCACCCCTTCGATATTGGCACATTGCGTCCGTCTTCTCAACTTAATTTCAGCTTAACCGTCCACACGTCCACATCTCAACCAAGCAAAGTCCCATGCATGGGGTAGGACTTTTACCCCCAGTCAATTTCCACATCACACATTCCACCACAGCCCGAACACGGGTTACTAACTCTCATCCATCCATGCTCTCAAGTCTGCTCCGTCACCCCCCTTGGAGGTGTACCAGTACATGCAGATGCACGGACAAAAAAAAAAAAAAAAGTTTGACAAACATACATACATCAGCTGAAAAACACCGAGGTGAGTGCTATCATAAAGTACATGATTCTATTGAGATGAGATTGTGAATGAGCGCTATTTATGACAAATTATGTGAAAAAGTTTGCTGAGTGACTGAAATATTCTATATTTCTTATCTACTGAAGCTATTATATGCTGTATTAAACGCTGAAGTATTTAGTTTCTGTGACCCTGACTTTGGAGTGAATTCTGAAAGCCCCCACTTTTTCAAAACAAATCTCTTATCTCTCCGCGACTATGAAACACAAACTGAAATAAGTTTTAGCTTAAATTGTTGAAAAAACATTTTGAAATCATAATTAACACATATGCTGGGACCTTGCAACATTCATTTTCAACCCCTGTATAAGTAAGAATATACATTAGAAATTACTATATTTCCCTGCCTACTAAGACAGTATAACTACTAATTAAATTCATTTCAATTCATTGCAAGCAAGCCAAGATATTAACCAAGGATGTTATTGTATTTTCTCTCTCGCTGTTATCTTCCTGACCTTGCAGCTACTTGTCAACAACCTCTTCTCCCCTAAGAGCAAGCTGTTAACTATTTGCACATACAGTATATATATATACACACACATATATCCACCTAGTATGGATTATACATATTATCTATTATCTATCTTGTATTATACACATTTTCATCTCTTTCTTTTTGCCAACAAATCACGTGCATTGTAACATTCTTTATCGACTTGCTTGCTCCTTCAGCACTTCTCTCCCCTACCTAACTGCCAATATAACCTTCAATAGACACTCTCCTGACGCCCTCTTGATCACTTACTGTACTTTTCAACATTTCACTTACGGACACTTTCTTAAACAAATAATGTGTATATACTTAACTTACTCTGACTGTCTCTCTCTCTGCTTCTAGCAAACCTTGATCTTCCAAGGCACCTCTGGGTCCTAAAGACCTCCTCCCAGACACCATTTTGTAATCTGCCGTGCGGGTCGGTGTCACACATTTTCATTAGATTTTTCTTACATTCTACAGATTCATCCACACGGCGGCAGCCCTTGAGGGGCTCTATCTTCTTTAATAAGATCTTACGCATATTACAACAAAAACAACAAAAAATAACACGCTCCATAGAATGCATCCCTCTTAATTTTCAAATTGTCAGCCCCTTATATACCGGCAGACAACCGAGGGTCCCTTCTCCTTATGGAACCAGTCCCATAAAAATGCATCTCTCTGAAATCAAATCGCTAGCCCCATATATAAGGCAAACCGACCGAAAGTCCCTTCTTTCTATGAGACATCTCACAAAATGCATCCCTCTCTGCTAAACCATTAACAACTAACTAAACTAACCTGAGGGTCCCTTCTCTTGTGAGATTAAATGAAAAGTAAGAGAAAAAAAATTCTGCAGATACAACAAACAATCTCCACTATCGCTAAAACGCTAGGGACTTCAAAGTACAAATAAACTACAGACTAGTTTCTGGGTGAGCCATTGGTGCGCATATCACGGTCAGTGGTCCATGACGGCAAACCCGGAGCCCACACGAGTTACCGTGTAGAACTCTTAACCCAACCCGTCCGGTCACAAACCACAGATAGTCAGTCCTGCTGCAAGACTCTCAGCGTAAAACACAACATAAATATATGTTTGTCTTACCTGGAGTTCTAAGTGAGTTGATCAGGCTCGGTTTGCAGTAGGACGCTTCTCAGTAGCGTGGATCCGGGTGAATTGCGCTGTAAGCTCCGATTTTACCGCCCCACGTTGGGCGCCATTTATGAGGGTTAAAATTCTAAGTGCAACACCAATCGGGCCCACCCCACTTTCCCCGTTGCCGGCCGTAAGAAGAGACACCACACACAGGAGTCTGGTCTAGCTCCTCACACGGGAGAAAAAACTGCGCACTTTATTACAGATTACATGAGATCTTATACCCTCTGCCCTCTCACCACTAGGGGGTGATGGGCTCATAACCATATATGGGCAGTCCGGATTTCCGGACTGAGACAGTGAGGCGCCTCTGGCTTATACAGAAAATCACGTATTCAATTAACTCCAGTGCAAAGAATTACCCACACAATTCTAAGAAGTCCGGCCTAAGACAGTGAAAATTATGTACATTTGAACATCTTGATATCTTGTTTCTGGGCTTCTGGGAAATCGGCCAAGTACATGCGTCCTTGCGTCTGGTTCGGTATCTTCTCTGAATTTCTAGAACATCTTCTTGCAAAGCCTTGCAAAACCTTGGGATATCTGATTTAAGGCGACGTATTAAGTTTTTTTCATTTGGAATTGAATAAAACTTGCATATAGGTATAAAAGCATAAAAAACACATATGGCAATATATATATATACCCTCACACAGGGGCCTGTAACAATGGTGTCACCTGTCTCTGGATGGTAGGTAATGAAATAGTTGAAGCTGCTTGTGCTTGTTGGAATTAGATAATCCTCTCTACTGGTGGTATGTCAAGGACATCCTGAGCCTGGTCGTCTTTTGTGTGTGCTCTCATGCATCCACTAGTTTCCCCACTTCCTAACAGTCTAGTCAGAATGGCCCAGGTGGCGGTCAATTCATCGATGCAACTATCCAGCTTCTTGCATTCCATTAATGCTTCCCTTCTCAAACTCTGTTAACTCAGGTTGGGGCAGGCAGAAGAATGATGGTTTCTTCACATCCCTCCTTACTCCTGTTTTTGTTAATATAAATATATCCAATACAATCACGCACACAAAGTTTCATTCAATTCTAACAACTTCTAGGTGCTTGCTTTTTTTTCTACAATGAATGTATATATTAGGAAATTCCTATAAAAGCAATTTGAAAATATGCAGTGAGAGGTGTAAGAAGTGGAGTTGTACTTTAGTAGACTGTAGATGGTTTACATTTGAAAAAGCTATTCTTTCAATTTAAATGGAATCATTATAAATCATTATAAACAAGAAACTCCAGACACTGGATGTGTGATTTCTTAATTTCATACATATGCCTCTGGTGTAAGGAGTTCTCTTACCCCGTTTACTCCCCTCACAGAGTACACTTCCAATATACAATAATCTTGCCTGCTTTCCTTGAATGTGTGATTCCTTTTTATTCATTAATTGTTCTCCATTCTAAATTGTGTACATATGAATTACTTGACTTTGACTTGACTTAGGGATTTGGCTAGAGTGACTAATACTTTGGACTGCTGGCAATAAATCATATGGGAGAAGATTTCAAGTTAAGCATCTATAGCAACTAGAGATGAGCGAGCATACTCGCTAAGGGCAATTACTCGAGAGAGCATTGTCCTTAGCGAGTACCTGCCCGCTCGGAAGAAAAGGTTCGGCTGCCAGCGGCGGGCGGGAATGGCTCTCTCTCCCTCTGTCCCCGCCTCCCCCCTGTTCACTGCCGCAACTCACCTCTCACCCGCATCGGCAGCCGAACCTTTTCTTCCGAGTGGACAGGTACTCGCTAAGTAATCAGTGACTATAACATGTAAAATTGTTACACTTAAGAAAGGTATCCAGGCCCCTCTTAAACTCTTTTAGTTGAGTTTGCCATCACCACCTTCTCAGCAGAGAGTACCATAGTCTCACTGCTCTTATAGTAAAGAACCCCCTTCTATGTCGGTGTAGAAACCTTCTTTTCTCTAGACATAGAGGATGCCCCCTTATTACAGTCACAGTCCTGGGTATATATAGATGATGGGAGAGATCTCTGTATTGTCCCCTGATATATGTAAACATAGTTATTAGGACGTCCCTCAGCTGTCTTTTTTCTAAACTAAATGACCACAATTTTGATAACCTCTCTGGGTATTGTAGTCCATCCATTCCAATTATTACATTAGTTGCCCGCTTTTGAACCTGCTCAAGCTCTGAAATGTCTTTCTTGAGTACCATTGCCCAAAGGATCTGTTATTATGTGCCATAAAGGAGGCAGGGGAAGATCATAATGCACCATAATAAATTCATTACAGATTCTGCAGAGACAGAATGTTACCATTCGGCAGTTGCTGGTCCTCTCGGGGCAGTGGTGTGTGGGGTCCTGCGGTCGGGGCACGTCCCCCCGGCTTGTTGTTCGGCTGACTGGGGCACGGGTGCCTGGTTGGCATGGTGCTGGGGACGTGCGCACCTGTGAGTGCAGCTGCCATGCACAAGCTCCCTTTTAGTATCTTCTGTTGGGTGTTGGCTGTCTCCCTCTCTCCGCCCCTGGGCGGAGGCTTTTGTTTAAAGGTCAGGCAGAGACTTGCAATCACTGCCAGTTATTGGTTTCCCTCAGTGTGCTAGCTAGTCTGCCTCTGTTGGTCTCCTGCTTCTGTCATCTTGTTTGCTTTACTTTGCTATTATCTGCCAGGTTTTTTCATCTGCCTCAGTTCTGCTTGGTATTGTTTGTGTTGGTTATTTAATCTGCCTTTTCTGTCGGTATTCTACCTTTCCATCTAGGTACGTCAGCGTCCCTTTTCGGTCCCTAGTTAGAGTAGGGACCGCCGCCCAGTTGCCGGCCTGAGGTTAGCCAGGAGTGGAGGCAAGCAGGCAGGGACAGAGGTTGTGGATGACATCTAGGGCACCTGGTCTGGCGTATCACGGGTAGTATACCGTAACACAGAAGCTATGAAATCACTGTGACACCCTAACACATACGAAGTCATTTAAATACTACTGATAATTTAAAAAAAATGCTTTAAATCATCTTATTTCTTATCGTTTTTCCAATCTTATCAACAAGGCAGTTTGCAGGCACCATATCTGAATTATGTTTGGGAAATAACACTACAGCTTGTTAAGCTGCCCCTCTCAGAACTTACAGTCCTTGTTTCTACTGTTCTTTCGCCCCTTCCCCAATTTCACAACTATTATAAAAGTTCTGACTCTCTAATTGTTGAGAAACTAAAGTTCCAAAAACCATGATGTCCATATCAGGGAAAATGCTCTTTAACATGTTGTAAAAAGAGAATTCATGGGCCGCCTGTCATATGCCCCAAGAAAAACAAGTCACTGCTGCTGCTTAGCAGTCCCCAGAATTCCCGTTCATTCACGTGGGACCAAGTGGCCACATCCTTAGCATTTTGATATGTTAAGTGTCATGGCACTGATGTGGCCAAGTAGTCCAGCATATCTTATATAATGAGTGGAATGCTTAGTTTGCATAAAAGGACAGAACCTTGCAATGCCCAAATGAGTTCAGAAGAAGAGACACTCCACTGGTGCAGAATTAAAGTTACATTTCAAGTTGACTTTCTAAAAAAACTTAATGGACTTCTATTACCAGGGCAGAATTCTGGTCCTATTGATGAATTCCTTTTTAAACTTACTTTACTTTAGGACATAACTTTGGGAGGAACACCATTTAAATGACAAGATATGTCAGTGGATATTGGTGGGATCCATTCAAAAAATGGATCCAGCATACAGTGGGTTTCTTGGCTCTGTTATGAACAGATGCCACGATGCTTATGTGAATGCAGTACATATGTGAAATATTGTGCGGTCTAAGAGAACAGGACAAGATCTTATATAAATGTGTTTTAGAAGCAGAGCGGAGCTTTAATTGTATTCAAAGCTCTTTTTCTGCAGTACAGTAAATCAATTACGTTTGGAGAGACATATTCAGCAATGTAAGTGAAGTTTAATATCCTTATTGTCGCTAATTAAAGCAGAATATGAAGCAGGATGCCAGTCTGCATACTAGAATATATATTGTGACAGATGCACTGACAGAAGTCAATGCAACAATACTGTATTTACCCAGGTGTAAAAACAGAACAGCTTGAAATGCTTCTCCTCCGCCCCTCCTTTCAGCAGATGAGTTGTGTCATGTACTGTAAACCTATACATTTGCTCTACCTGAAAGCCAGGCTAGACGTTAAACAGCAATGTCACGATGAGATGTGTGTCACCAGATTAAGTGACAAAACAAACCTTGAACTCCATCTCTTCATCCTCTATCTGTAAAATAAAGAATCACTTTGATTTAAATATTTGATAACTTAAATAAATGTGTCAAATCTGTATATTTTACCAAGATCTATATCTTTTCACTTATTACTTATATTGAAGCTTCTGAAATGTTTTCATTTTTGCTATGAATGTGTTCTTTCAGTTGCATTTCTTCCAAGGACTGACGTACATGAATTCATGAGTTATCCACTTATTTTTTTATATTCATCTCTTTATGAGTTATCTTGGGCTAACTGTCCAGTTCTGGGCACCCCAATTTAAAAAAAGACATAGACAAACTGGAACAAGTTCAGAGAAGAGTTACCAAGATGGTGAGCGGTCTGCAAATCATGTCCTATGAGGAACGGTTGAAGGATCTGGGAATGTTTAGCCTGCAAAATAGAAAGCTGAGAGGAGACTTAATAGCTGTCTACAAATATCTGAAGGGCTGTCACAGTGTAGGGGGATGAGCCCTGTTCTTATTTGTACAAGGAAAGACCAGAAGCAATGGGATGAAACTGAAAGGGAAGAGACTCAAATTAGATATTAGAAAAACATTCTGACAGTGAGAGTGATCAATGAGTGGGACAGTTTACCACAGGAGGTGGTGAGTTCTCCTTTAATGGAAGTGTTCAAACAAAGGCTAGACAAATATTTGTCTGGGATGACTTAGTGATCCTGCACTGAGCAGGGGGTTGGACCCGATGACCCTGGAGGTCCCTTCTAGAGATGAACGAGCACCCAAATGCTCGGGTCCGCGTTATTCAAGTCGAGCTTTTCGTAAAATTCGAGAGCTCTACTCGAGTAACGAACCCGATTGACTACAATGGGAGACTCGAGCATTTTTGTATACGGGAGGCCGGGTCCCGAGCTTTTTTTTTTCTTGGTTTGTGTGTTCTCTCTCTCTCTCTCGCTCTTTCTATCTCTCTCTCCCCTGCCTGCCAGACAAAAAATTTGCCAATGACGCGCGCTGCGTCGCAGCAGGGAGGGGCCAAAACAGGCACATCACAGCGGGAAGGAGCCAAAAACTTGGACAAGGTCGAACACGATTTGATGCTCGTTCGAGTAACGCGCACCATCGAGTACGCTAATACTCGAATGAGCATCAAGCTCGGCAGAGTATGTTCGCTCAACTCTAGTCCCTTCCAACTCTACCATTCTATGATTTTAACAGATGCTGAATTTTAAAGAAAAGGTGTATTATTACATATCTTTTGACATGTCACTTAAAGACATGTAATAAGAGGACCTCTCTGGGGCATCTATTTCTTGCTCAGAAATTGATAGCAGTGTGGTGGGATTGTCTATTGATGCCATATCTTTTAGGATGGGCTATTACTGTTTGATTAGTGTAGGTTGGACTCTGGACCACTGGACCACTGCTGTCACTTTCCCAGTTTAGCCCTGCTCAGCCCTCTTCATTTGAATAGGACTAAGCTTGCTATCAGGACTGCCACACATACATGGATGTCACCTTGCCTTAATACATAATACACAATAATCCCCGGGGCTGAACCCTCACATTTCATACATAAAGATAGAACATCAGTAGAAAATCACAGATAACCCCCAGCAATTTGTGCAGTGGGGAAGAACACCACAAATGATATCTTCTGACAGGCATTAAGTAATTCTCATATATTGC
The DNA here is from genome assembly GCF_035609145.1 of Eleutherodactylus coqui. Lineage (NCBI taxonomy): Eukaryota > Metazoa > Chordata > Amphibia > Anura > Eleutherodactylidae > Eleutherodactylus > Eleutherodactylus coqui. The sequence continues at coordinate 136,803,361 of NC_089838.1, read as the reverse complement.
GATAAAAAGTAATCAAAATACAGAAAGATTAGATTTTCACTAAGCAAATAATTAAATGCTGCAGTGATTCTTTTATAATAGATAGGAGAGTGTCTGTCATAATGGGAGGTTATATTTTAAAGGCATTGGATAATAGGATAGGTGATAAAAGTCTGACTGGTGGGGATCTTACCACTGAGACCCCCAGCAACCCCAAGAATGGGGGCCCTGTGCCCCCCCTCCTCTTCACTTTGGGCTCGCTGCACCCCCCTGCAGGGAGGAGCAGATTGAATGAAGTCGTGGAGAGTCAAGTACAAGTGCTTGGCTATTTCTGTCAGCCCCATTAAAATGAACGGAGTAGAGCCTCACATGCGCTTCCATTACAGCATTGCCCTCCTCACTCTCCTTTTGAGCTGCTACAAAGCTTTGAATGACCGGTATGGTGGTCTCCTGATTGGATACTGATGTGCAGCAAAACTAAAAATGTTCTTTACAAAGGTGGTACTTTAATAGGTATGTTCAGATTCATGGGTTTATCAATGGTGTCAGCCGCTGCCCAAACATTATAGCCCATGGAAAGTTCTAAACCATTCAGAATGAAGATCTCTTTCCCACTTGGATTGCTTTTGTTAGCAATTTGGCTTCATAATATGGAAAATAACCTTACGCTATGTTATTTTTTGCAATAAGCATGCACTTAAGTTATATAAATTGTACCTCCAGACAGCAACATGTGTTTATGTCTCTTTCGCAACCTAACAAATCAACTCTACAAGAAAGTTTTCAGAAGTTCTACTGCAGGGAACATCTGTGGAAATTTAGAGAAAAACAAAGTATCTGAAAAGGTTAAAGACAGGAGTGTAAAAATAGACCATCCTAAGCTGCATGATGTCTGTAGTTAGAGGATGACTTGGGTGTATTGAATGAACACAGCCATTGCCATGCAGTGGGCGATTGCTTTCAAACAGTTTATAATAAATCCAGTTTGCAAGGCGTACCTTCCACCTACATACACAAGTAAACTAAAAACACTGCACAAAGCACAGCATGCACAGACCTTCTTTACAATATAAGACATTTAGACAATAAGGTTTTTGGACAAAACATTGAATAACAGTATTTTTATTTTAATTGATTAAACCCTTTATGCTTAGTTTAGTGAAGGACAAAAATGTTTAGCTTTGTCCTTCTGACATTTACTGCGTTGGATAAAGGAAGCGGCGCCCATAATTTTAGTGTGAATTTTTAATATTAGCTATTTAGCTATTTTTAGAATATAAAAATACTAGGACTAATAACATAAAAATTGGTGTTTAGGTCAAAGCAATAATTAATAAACTAATAAGCCTACAAGAGATGTGTAAAGTGAAACAACTAGTGCAAATAGTTTTCATAAAAAATAAAAACTAGATAAAAAGTTACTATTGTATATTTACACCTATGTATACATCTACCTGTCTTCATCGTTACATACTACATGTGTTCATATGGGGTAAAATCTTATATGGTCCACTTAAATAAAAGGCTGCGTATACACTTTTAAGATAAACATTGGTTTTCCAATATACGTTTATATATGCGGTATATGTTACGTACAATACATATAGTATTATACTGCACTCTACTGTACCCCACACTTCGTGCATTGTGTAGTATCGTACTTGGTATAGTGGGCTGTCAAAAACAGGGCAAGCCCACGAAGAACTTGATGATGAGTTATTATAGGTTTGTGCATTGTGGAGCTGAGGCACTGTACCACAACACTGGTAGGAGGGGGCAGAGGTGAGTCTATGAGGGGACAAATTTTAGTGCCTGGCAGTGAGTGTATGCTGAAGGACTGGAAAAGGAAGCAAGTAATGGGGCCTGCAAAGAAGTTTTGAGGTGGGACTAAGCTGCAAATAAGGGAGATAGAACAATACCTCTGCAATGCCACCTATTGGAAGGCAGCATTCCTGCAATTCAATGTTAGAATCTTTATACAAGCCTTGTAACAATTACTTGGAAGCAAAGACAGAGTACTAGACATCCAGAAGTGCAAGAGCAGTGCAGCACAGCAAAGTCAGGATAGTTATTGAATGGCAGTTAATGAGCTGATGGAAAGAAAGTATCCTTGAGATCTTGTGGGCTGTAGGAGACTTCAGCCATGGAAGTATGTATACACAGCTGGATTAACAATGTCTGTGTGGGTCTTCAGCCTAGAGAGAGACAGACAAAGGCACAAAGAGAGAGAGAGAGTGAGCGAGTGAGTGACCAGCAGAAAGGGAGAGATCGGCTAGTGAAGTGACCTGTTGTTCCAGTCCTGAAGAATCGGTGAACTTGTAAGTTGAATAGCTAAGCAGGATTTCAGCATATGATGTAGCAGACGGAGTAACCAAAATTTACAAGGCTTATTTTGGAACACTGCAATAACAATAAGCAAAAGAATAATGATGGTTAGGCAATTCAACTTGTACTTTGGAGTGCCTAGGTAATAACTACTGCTAGCTCATATGTAGAAATAGTTAAACTTTGGAAGCAATCTCAAGCAACAGGAATACCTTGTGGATAGCATCAAACACATTCGATCAATATCAGTACTGTACAAAGAAATACAGAATATGCAGTCTCTTTTTGGTTAAAACTCCAATACAGTATATCTTTGCAATGTTTCTCGAAATAACACAATCCATGAACAGGGCTTCGAGCACCCGGAACTCGCACAAAGTTGAGCGTCTGTAATTTTAACCCTATTTTCTGTAGTACGCCTGTTAATAAACTGGTTTTAACCCTCTATTTGGTGTGCACACCTGGCATTTTTTTTTTGAGGTTGGTCTCACTTATAAGTTGCTTGCTGCCAATGAACTCTCCTATCTCCCCACTTTGTGTCTTTACCATTTGTGGTCAGCTATCTCCTGATCAGGATCACAGGGTACTCGTCTGATGGTGTTGTAATCTGTTCTCCCCATCCTTCTTCCAGCCTGGTGCTCAACTCAGCTTGTCTCTTGCAATGCTCTCTCTTTCTACAGACTGTTGCTCCTTGTCCAGTCACTCTCTAGCAGCACCTTCAGTTCACTGCCTATTACTCTATGCTCTCCTAATGGAGCAGCAGAAATTCCTCCTTTTATAAGAGTGTTTTAGCCAATCAATAATCGTCCTCTGCTCATGTTCTGTCCTACTATGACAGAATTTGGAACAATTTTTGACGCAACTGATAGTTCATGGCAATAGTTTAAGCCTTTAGGGAAGCCCCTTACATAACAGGGGGAGAGATGGTCTAAAGGTCTCTGGGGAAATATGCCTGGTTGTTGGGGGGTCTACAGCCCATTCGAATGTCCAGATACAATATTCAGGAGCATAGGATTTTATCCCCCCCACAGACTACACGAGTAGTCTCTTACTGGGGCCAAGAGAACTGTGTTCCACACCACAAATCTTCTAGATGGCTGATGGCTCTTGGCCAAACCTTCTGCATTGCTATGGGTTAAAGAGGCTCTACGTTACCTAGGTGTAGTTTGTGGACTTGCACCAGCTCCTTATATAAGGATGTCTTGGCTTCTCTGAATGTCCTGGGTAGTGCTAGGCCATTTCTTTTTTCAGCAATTACCTCCTGACCTTGCACAGTCACACATGTACTGCGTTAACACTGCAGTGCGATTACTGACCAACATGTGGTCTAGATAGTTTGAGTCCAGAGTCTTTATCAAGGGTTACCACCTCTTTAAAAGTAACACTTTAACTAGAACTTGCACCAACAGCACATCATTCAACTTGAGCAGTATTTCCTTTAATCATAACACTTGACCACTGGGTGCAACTTGCACCACTACTCACAGGCAGAGGGTTCGCTATAAAAACTGTGGTTCTTGTTACTATGTCCCACCAGTACAACCATCTGTAAGTGCATCCCCAAAACTCTTTCAACTTCAGAACATATTTTCTTAGTCTGAGTCTTTATTTCGCCTTTAATAGGCTGTAGGCCAACCAGTTCTAGGTATGATGCTAAACTTTTCGGGGCTAACAAGGTTCGCTAGATACAATATGCATCTGCTGGCTCCGTTGAACAAGAGTCTCACTCAAAGTCACCAGCCTACATAGCTCTCTCTCTTATGAATGAAACCTCTGAGGGCTTTCAGTCTCTCACTTTTTTTCTCCCTCGTTGTCTACACAAAGCGGTAGCTCAGGCTCCACTTGAATCAGACTACCATTGAGCTGATTAATGGTTGACTCGGCCTAGACCTCTGCTCACAATTCAGTAGGTCTTCTTCTCAAGCATGCATCTTACTGCACACACACTTTCATGAAGCACCCAAAACACAAAGTTTCATAGTGCCTTCTGCCGGTGATATACATTGAGAAATAGTTCCAGTGTGTGCCTTCAACAGAACACTCAAATGTTACGTGAATTTTAACTTAACTCCATTGCATCAATTGCATATACAAAGTTTAATTACAGATGCCATAAGCTAGGTTTACTCATCTTCTTGGTATATGTAAAACTTTTTACAGTTGTTTAGTTCTTTTAGCTGCAGATTCTTCACAGACTTTCATTAGCTCCCTACTACTAAAACTGGCCATACATTTCATAAAGCTGTTGGCTGAATGCTCATTCAGCTGACAGCTATTCCTCTTGACCCCCCACACACATACATGCTCATCTCAGCTAAGCATTCATGTGTTCTAAATGGGGAGAGCGGAGTATACTACTGTCAGACATCTCTGGTAGCAGCTTATCTCCTCTGAGAACAAAGGGATCAAGCACATTAAAATTGAACAACCCAATCCTTCTTTCCTCTAACATCTGCCATTGGGGGAAATTTGCTGCATCCTCAAAATATTAGATGGTTAGCCACTCCTGCTGACATAAATCTGATATGATAAGATTGCACAATAAAGCTACTTCATGTTAATCTAAGCAAGCATGATATCCAGATTAGGCTCTTTTCCCATCTGTGTTGGAGGCTCCATTTGGAGCCACTGGTGCGGATGCAGCAAAAAAATAAAGACAAAATAGTGCAGCATGGGAAAACGTCAGTAAGCATGGCAGCATCCTGATGGACCCCTTTATGGTCAATGGGGTCTGATAGGTATTGATTGTTGCCATCATAGAATGGATCCATCCTGGCTGGCATTCCATTTCCTGATCCCAATACAGAACTTAGATGCCTTCTTCTTTTGCTCAAAGGAGTAGCAGCAAAAATTGTACTATTTAGTACTAAGAACAGGACCAAAATATCTGTTTTGGTAGGGTCTGATTGTGTTCTAGATGCCAAACATACAGCTCCTACATCGAGTTATATTATGGCTTTCTAGTAGAGGCCTTAAAGGGTTTTGTCCCACTTCTAGCTGTTTTGCTGCAGGAAGCAGACATCTCAGTACATTGCACAGTGGCTGGGGTTGATACTGCAGGCTGAGTCCTATTGAAACGAATGGAACTAGACCTGCAGTACCAACCGAGGCCATTGTGCAATGTACTGAGTTGTCTTCTTCCTGCAGTAAAACAGCTAGAAATGGGACAACCCCTTTAACTATGTCAGTCAACCATATAATGTCTATGAGGGTCTGCCGACCTTTCCCTGACAACAGATGTCAGAGAGAGGAGAATCTGGCAGGTGAATTTCAACATGCCGGATCCTCCTGTTCTCAAGGGAGGGGGTCTGGCAGAGGCTTACTCTTTTCATGCTTATGTTATGAATTGTCCACATTCATAACATAAGCATGCTTAGCCATGTGTTTGGGTGGGTGGAAGGGATAGTCGGGAGGGATAGATGTCAGATGGCAGCTGTCTAGTATCTATGGCCATCTTTAAAGAGGATCAACAGCCCTTGAATTGCTCTTCAACTTTTGTGTTGAGACCATATTACACTTGAACAGAATTGAGCTGTGGTCAGCAGGCAGGCAACATTGTGTAATCATATGAGGAAGCACATGCCAAGCCTACAGAAATTGATTGCTACTCAGGTAAAGCCCCATTTACATGCAACAATTATCACTCAAAATTTGTTCAAACAATGGCATATGAGTGATAATCGTTGCATGTAAACGCTGCCATGACTTACTTTTCAGCTGAACGATGATTTTAAGGTGAGCCTAAAATCGATTATTCAGCCGGAAAGAAGATAACAAGGATCGAAACCCTGTGTTCTGCATGGGAGTCAGAAATTACATTGTATTCAGCCGACAGCCCATGCCAGAACAATGGAGCTGTGTGTAGAGCTCAGACCACATGCTGTGCTCTGCAAACAGCTCCAGGAGGCCCTTTTACACGCAAATGAAGATTATATTAGTGTCCATTAGCACTTTATGCAAAATGATCGCTAAAATTGACAATCTTTCAGTTGTTTGAAAGATTGTCTTTGCGTGTAAATGGGCCTTTAGAGTGAAATAATTAGATTCATTTAATTGGATTGGTAGTACTGAGATATAGGTTAGATGAAAATCTTACGAACCTGTCATGCAAAGAGTGGACAGAAGCTTTCTCCTACATGTATATTGTTCCCCTACATTATCAACGATCTCAACTAATCTAAATGTTGGCTATATTAATAAATACATACAATAACAACATGTAGTCGATAAGTAAATTATTTTTTATGGAGTAAATTGAAATGCAGTGATTTACCAGAATAATAGTTGAAGTACTTACTAAGCTGTAAACATGATGTATTTGCTTCTACCTTTGATCCCTTTTGCTCTGCATCAGCCTAATGAATGCATTCTATATAGCCAACGGTATCGCCATGTTTAATTTTTATAAACAGAAACAATAAATTAAACCTTACAATGAAGGAAACAAACCTCCCACAGAACAAATTATGGAGCTTTTTCTGAATGCGCGGCTTTGGTTGTTTTGTGTGTGTTTGCTCTGCTTTGTTTATACAGTAGGAGGAGAAAATTGTTGATACTCTTTAGTTTCTATCTCTGTAGGTACTCTACAGATTAAAAGAAAAGATCCAGTTTTCATTGAGTCAGGACAAAAAAACCCAAGAGATACACCTGTCGCCGCTCTCGGTTCAGCCTGCACAGTCTGAGGCAAAGTGCTCGAGCAGTATGGTTCATCCTGAACATATCCCCAAAGCTGTGAATGTTATTGTGGACCCTCAGTGCTCAAGCAACTTTGAGCTTAAACTTCCAGTTTCTGCAGGACCATCCCCATTTAAGATGAAACCTGTGGGCCTACAAGAAAGGTAAGTCTTCATAACTCCTACATCAATAGAAGCTTTAATGCATAAATATTTTCTTAATAAGTAATGTAGTTCCCAAAAGAAGTGGAATTAACTCTTTGCTTTCCCCTATTATATAATGTATAAAGCGTCCACCACAGATCTTCCTAAGTTCTTTTCTGATGTACTCACTAGTGACTGCCTAGGAGTCTGCTTCATTTATCATAACCTAACATAGAATATATAACTATATAGTGCTGACATAGTCTGGAATGCTGTACACAGATGATACTTATTCTCGCAGATTGCTGTCCCTAATGGTTAATGTCAATGTCCACATAGTAGTGTCTACGTTATAATGTCCACATGCTATAGTACTGGCCCTGTTACAATATTCAAACACTGTTTCTAGTGTCTTTGTTATAATGTTCACATAGTAGTTTCCTTGATATGATGTCCATGTAGTATTGTCCTTGTTATAATGTCCACACAGTATTGTCCCTGTTATAATGCCCATGTAATATGGTCCCTATTGTAATGTCCACATGCTATAGTATTGTCCATGTAATTATGTCCTCATGCTATACCGGTAGTAGTGTTTCTGTTATAGGTCCACACAGTCCCTGTTACGATGTCCACTTACAGTAGTAGTGTGCAAGTTACAATAAGCACATTCTAGGGTCTGCGTGTTACAATGGCCACATACTAGTGTCATGTTATAATGGCCAAGTAGTAGAATCCTTGTTATGACCAATGTTGTAAACATATATTAACTAGGTTATTTGAATAATGTAAACCAGAAAAGTTTAATGTTATATTCCTGGAAAAGTATATATCTATGCATATCTATCTATCTATCTATCTATCTATCTATCTATCTATCTATCTATCTGTCTCATATCTATCTATCTATCTTCTATCTATCTATCTATCTATCTTATATATATATCTATCTATCTTCTATCTATCTATCTTCTATCTATCTATCTATCTATCTATCTATCTATCTTCTATCTATCTATCTATCTATCTATCTATCTATCTATCTATCTATCTTCTATCTATCTATCTTATATATATATATATATCTATCTTCTATCTATCTATCTATCTTCTATCTATCTATCTTCTATCTATCTATCTATCTTCTATCTATCTCATATCTATCTATCTATCTATCTATCTATCTTCTATCTATCTATCTATCTCATATCTATCTATCTTCTATCTATCTATCTATCTTATATATATATCTATTATCTATCTATCTATCTATCTATCTATCTATCTATCTATCTATCTTCTATCTATCTATTTATCTATCTATCTATCTATCTATCTATCTATCTATCTATCTATCTCATATCTATCTATCTATCATCTATCTATCTATCTTATATCTATCTATCTATCTATCTATCTTATATCAATCTATCTATCTTCTATCTATCTATCTTCTATCTATCTATCTTCTATCTATCTATCTATCTATCTATCTATCTATCTATCTATCTTTGCTTTAACTTTTTTCTAATGACTTCTTTTGAAGACTTCTGCTGATGCAAGATATTACTCTAACTGACATATTTGCACTGCTGTAGGGAACGTCTATCTTGATGTTAAATGGGTTGTTTAAATATTTTGTGTTTCAATTCTTGAGTTTTTAAAAGAAATCTGCTTGCTGTCAGAGAATGGAAACATTCTTAGTGTATGTTACCATGGTGGATTTTTGCTCCAGGGCTGCTGCGGAATCTAAGTGGAATGCATGTAGATTCTAAATGAAATATGTGCCAAATCCCTCTTCTCCCCATCTTCGAAGGCCTCCTTCACATGGCATATGCGTTTTTGCACATGCCTCGGTGCAATGTATGTGCGCTATATACGAGGCTTTTTTGCACGACTAACGGCGCATTTTACTGTGCTTTTGTGCGTGCGCAGAGTATGTTTATTTGCGAGTGGCAGACGAACAAGCTCCGATTTAAATGGCTATTTAGCCTAATGAGTTCCAGTTGTTTTCTTATTTTCACAGAATTGTGCAGCATATTGCGCATCTTGTTGCACATTGCACACGCATTTGAGAACCTCACATTCATTGTGGACCTGGCTGTGCAAACTTGCAGAAAGATAAAGCCGGTACCTTTTTTTTGCATGCAAGAGAAATGTGCATGCAAAATTTAGGAATGAGAATGAACCTGTTGAAATCAGCGGGTTCTATTCTCTGCATATTGCGCGTGTAAACTTTATGTAAACAAAAACTTGTGAAAATACACAAAATCACAAAATATACGCGCAATACGCATATAATAGGACCCATTGATCTCAATGGTTTCTTTCACATGAATAATTATTTTGTGCAAAAAAATTGGACCTGCTCTATCTCTCCGCATGTTTACGCTGTAAAGTTGCCCATAGAAGTCTATAGGAGGAGCGCAAATGCGCAGAGAACAGAACTCATTGTTTTCAATGGGTTCATTCTCACTTTCGGGGGCACATTTCATGCAAGTGACATGGTCTATTTTATTGTGCATTTGCGCACCAAAGGCAAGATAGGAGCGCAAATGCACTCCTTATCCACACGCAATTGCGCAATAAACTGCACAGCCTTGTGGGAGAAATCGAAAACACCAGGGACTAATAGACTGCTCAGCCTTTAACATCACAGCGTGGATGTGTCCCGTGCTGATAAGAACTGTCTGCAACAGTGCAAAAATTCAGCAAAATGCACTGAAACGCGTACAATAGTGTGACCTTCACTGCGCAAAAAGTCAAATTATCTTGTGCATTTTTGTGCATACGCCCTTCTGAAGCTGCCCTAAGTGTCCCACTACTTTTAGGGCTTAAGCAGAAGAACGTGTTTGTACAGATTTTTTGCGTGCTTGAAACTCCCGTCCGTATAATGCAATGAATCAAAGCCATTGATTTCAATGGTTTCGTTCTCACGAGCGTGTTTCTTGCGCACATTTCCTACGTGCAAGAAAAGATGGGACCTGCCCTATCTTTCTGCGTGTTACGTTCAATAGTTTAGTTCTGATGGTCACATGTCTCTTGTAGGCACTTTCATTGGTAGGCAGGAGTCGGAATGGACACTCTGTCTGCATGTATGCAGTCGCATAAATAGCCAGCTGTTATGCACTGTGTGTTCTGATTCCTCTCATCATAGCCTGCATTAACTTTTTAGCAGTTTGTACTACGGTAGCAATTCTGTGGCGTTGGACCAGACAGGGTAGTTTTTGCTCCCCATGCACACTCATGACCCTGTTAGCTGTTCATGGGGCCTTGTGTAGTGCAGAGTGTTAAGTCAGCAGTATGCTAGTCCTAAGCTCTCGCTCACGACCTGAAGGTTGTAGGTTCACTCCCCGCTTGGTTCAGGTAGCTGGCTCAAGGTTGACTCAGCCTTCCGAGATCGGTCAAATGAGTATTCAGCTTGCTGGAGGGTAATAAATAAATAAAAATTACCTGAAAGTTCTGTGGAATAACATGGTGCTATACAATAACAAGTCCTAGTATTCTTTCCCTTTCATGGGTTGTTTTTCCTCGGACCACTTTTCGTTCGTATGAACCATTGTATACTGGGACCACCGTACAAGTTCTACCATTTTAGGGATGTCTGACCCAGTCGTCTAGGCTTGTCAGAGTCACTCAGATCCTTATGGTTGCCATTTTTTCTTGCTTCCAACACATCAGCTTCAAGAACTGACCATTTCCTTCCTGCCTGATATATCCCAATCCAGTTGGCAAGTGTTATTGTAAAAAAGTGTTATAGAATGTTATGGTTTGACGGTGTATACAGCCTGTAGCCAGCATAGAATCTATAATGTACACATTTGCTTCCTATTTTTACCTATTTTAGTAAGTACGGGTAGACCTGCTGCATGAATGGCATTTTAGACATACAGTAGATTTCTGATACAAAAGAGATACAATATAGTACAGTACAAAGATATCTGACACATGGACTTTATTCTAGTTATGCGGCTCCAAGCATTGACACACACCTTTTATAACATATAAATGATACACCTGTGTTACAATATAGTAACAGCAAAAGTGGAATATAACAACTAACACAATATTAAATGCAATTAAAAAAATAGCCAATGAACTATTTCCACTAAAATAATTTCAAATATAATTATGACATGTGCAAAACATCAATAATGCAAAATACCAGAACAAAAGAAGTGATAGCAGGTGCGTCATTCCCCGGTATACACACTCAAATGAAATAAAATAAAAATTCCAGTAAAATTATTTAAACATTGCTTCAGTTCTGAAGGCCAGAGGAGGTCCAACCCACCCGCTACTAGGTTGGTGTCTCTAATTAAGTGCGCAATATATATATATATTAGTAACAGTCCATACATATATATTGCCTACTTAATTAGAGACACCAACCTAGTGGCGGTGGGTTGGACCTCTTCTGGCCTTCAGAACCACAGCAATTCCTCAAGTCATAGATTCCACTGGTGTTGAAATCATTTTAGTGGAATTTTGGCTAATGCGGACCGGAAGCTTCTCATAGTTGTCGGACATTAGATGAGGGTACTGCCATGCTCGGAACAGCTGACAGGAAGAACTCATAGATTAATGCTGCTTGCGCAAAATTCTGACCTTCTCATCAGCACGGCGCAACAGAAATCTCGATTCATCTGACCAGGTGATGTTTATCCAATGGTCAATTATTATATTTTCATGTTGTTTTGCATACTAGAGTTTAGCCTTTCTGTTAGACAGCAATGGTACTGGAACTGGTTATCTGCTGTTATAGCTAGAGTTGAGCAAACGTACTCTTCCGAGCTTGATGCTCGTTCGAGTATTAGCATACTCAATGGTGCTTGCTACTCGAGCGAGCATCACGCCATGTTCGACCCCCGCCTCAGTTTTTGGGCCCCTCCCCACTGTGACATGTCAGTTTTTTGCCCCTCCCCGCAGCACACGTCAACAGCAAATTTTTGGGCTGGCTGGCTGGCTGGCAGCCAGAGAGAGAGGAGAGAACACACGAACCAAAAAAAAAGACGTGGGACTCGGCGGCCCACACACAGAAATGCTCAAGTCTCCCATTGTAGTCAATGGGGTTCGTTACTCGAGTAGAGCTCTTGGATTGTACGAGAAACTCGACTCGAATAACGAGGACCCGAGCATTTGGTGCTTGCTCATCTCTAGTTATCGCCCATCCGTGCCAAGTTGTACATTCGGACACACTGATTGGAGCACCAGTGTTGTATTCAGCCACAATTTGGTTTGACTTGCACTACCTGTTCATCAGAACAAATTTTGATATCATCCCATGACCCCTTTTCTTGATAAGTTGTTTATATCCACAGGATCCCTATTCGCTGCATGTTTTTCCAAGATCATACCATACTAACTGCAGTGCCCATGGGCCTCATGCACACGAAGTAAATTAGGCAGCGGATTCCGCGCTTGTCGACAGGCGCGGGCGATTCGCTGCTCAATATGCCCATTGATGTGTGCAGAGATTTCTCTCTCCACGTACACCAGCGGATTTTATTTGAGGCCGCTACATGCTGAAAATAAAATCGCAGCATGCTCTATTTTTAGAGCGGATACACAGGGACAGCTTCCATTGAAGTCAATGGAAGCCGTCCCTGCCACGGCCCTTCTGCAATGAGCATTGCAGAAGTGTCGCAGACACGTGTCCTCGCTTAGGCAATGGCTCGGGGAAATCTGTACTGCGCATGTGTGCCGGAGCGATGGCAGCACATCCACATTACAGAAGAAGAAATCATCTGACAGCAACTCAGGGTTGCCGGAAGCGGGCACAGGAGGATTCCATGCGGGATTTCCCACACCGAATCCGAGCGTGCCCGTGTGCATGAGGCCTTAAGGACAATACCAGTAACACTTTCCAAATATCAGTTCCGTTTCTTAGGAGTACAGACAACTCAATGTGGGACACAGCTCTCTCTTAGGAGTTAACATTCTACTACTAGTAATATGGTGTATTCGAAATACAGCTTGTGAACCCCACTAGAAGTGTCTCCATTACCTACGGCTTACCTAGTGCAAGAAATATCAGTTTGCAAAACAGTCCAATTTCCTCAGTTTCATGCTTTCTTCTGCCACAGGCTCATTGACTAACAGTTGGTGTCCCTACCGGTGTGCACACCTAGTGTTTGTGTGGAGATCAGCTTCACTTACAATTTGTTGCGCGAGTGCTACAGATTCTACCAACTCCAGAGATCCCACCGTGTTGTCTGGATGTCTCAAGCACTCTTCTCCGCTTCTGCTCTTAGAGCTTGAATCGGGTACAATCTCCTGTTCTCCAGGATTCTACTTCTCCGACCATGCAGCCAGCCACCTCTTTCCCTGTCTGGTGCCTTCTGCTTTCACAGCCTGACAGCCAGCAGCTCCTCTAACATTACTCTCAGTCCTTGGACACTGCTTGTGCAGCAAAAATGTAACCTTTTATGTCCAGAACTCAGCCAGTCAGCAAGTGTCCCCTGAGCATGTTTAGGTCCACTGTACCAAAATTTAGCACATTTGTTGATTTTAGCAGACTTTTTGGTCCATTTTTATAGTCCATTTCAATATCAACCTTTTAACCCTTTTAGGGAAGCCCCCTACAACAGCAGGACTCTTCATTAGTCAAGTCATGGTCTTCAGGATTATCCTTTCCTAATAGTCACAGTACTGCCTCTTCCTTCCTCTTAAAATCCTAGCATTAACTCCTTTCTCTAGTAGTCACAGCATGGCTTCTGCTTTCCACCAGTTTTCTGTTGCCACAGTAGGGCATTTCCTTCTTCACCCAGAAGTCACAGCAAGACTTCCTTTTCCAATACTCACCCCAATGCGTTCCCAGAATGCTTCCTCTTGTTGGGCAGCTCCGTGTGAGTAGCCTGTTCCTGGCTGTTGCATGAGCTTCCTGTTTCTACATCAATCATTACTAATAGAAATGAGTTATGAAGTGGCACAGCTGTTTTTATTATCTGAATAACAAGTTGTATGCTCCACTATCTAAAGCAAGCAGTGTGTGACTTGCTCTACTGAAAACAAAGATCTGGTACCGTGTTAGCCAGTAGAGCAAAATGTGATTGTTCCCAGCAAACTGTCAACCGTAGGTCCCCTCCACAATGGCACCATCCTGGCCATTATGGATGTGGAAGCCTTGTATTCCAACATCCCACACGAGAATGGACTGACTGCCTGCCAGGCGCACCTTGAGGCCAATGGGGTCGCCTCTGATGCAGTGTTACAACTTACAAGATTCATTCTCACACACAATTATTTCTCCTTTGGCAAAGAGATATTCCTGCAACTCACGGGGACTGCCATGGGCAGTAAAATGGCACTGCAATATGCCAACCTTTTTATGGCAAAACTGGAGAGTGACTTTCTGGCCTTCTGCCCCTGCAAACCATTGGCCTACTGCCTCTACATTGATGACATCATGATCATCTTGACCTACACCAAACAAGAATTAATGAAATTCCATGAAAGATTCAATGCATTCCACCCCACCATAAACCTGACATTAAGCTACTCGCATACAGAAATCAACTTTTTGGACACCACCATAAAGATTTTAAACAACTCAATACAGACATCCCTGTACCGAAAACCGATTGATCGGCCTACATACCTCAGATGGGACAGTTTCCATCCTAAACACATCAAAAAGTCCATTGTCTACAGCCAGGTCATCAGGTATAACCGGATCTGCTCCAACCCAACAGACAGAGAGGAACATTTGTACCATCTTAAAAGAACATTTATAAATCAGGGCTACCATCCCACCTCAATTGATGACCAAATTACCAGTGCCACCAGGAATCAACTACTCCAAAACAAGGAGAAGGAAAGAAACAATCGTGTGCCTCCAGTAGTGACCTACAATCCGCAACTAGAGGTACTAAGGAAACCCGCAAAGAAACTCCACCATACCCTGCACAAGGATGACCGTCTGAAAACCATATTCCCGGACCCTCCGCTTCTGTGTTACAGGCAACCTCCTAACTTGAGGAACTTTATAAACAGGAGTACATTACCCTCTGACACAAAAAGGAACTTATCCCTGTAATGTAAGGAGCTGTAAGACCTGCTCACGTATACTGACTGCGGACAGGATACGGATCCCCAACACACAGCAGGACTATAAGATCCGGGGGACATTCACATGTTCCACATCCAATGTTGTGTACCTGATCATGTGCAGTAAATGTCCTGTTGGGGGTCTTTATGTTGGAGAAACAGGACAGAAACTGAAAGCGAGGATGAGATCTCATCGCCACACGATTCAACACAGAAAAAGAGAATTGCCTGTCGCCGAGCACTTCTCTAACCGTGGACATGACATAGAAGACATGAGAGTTTTGATATTGAAGGGTGGTTTCAAGTCACAAAACCACAGAAGAATTTGGGAATATAAATTGATAACAATCTTTGACACGCTGAATACTGGGTTAAATTATTCCCCAGGATTTATGCGTGATTGGGAAGTGTGAGACATTTATTGCACAGATAAGACCCCCATCAACAGTAATTCAGGGACCATAAACTTTCACTCCCTTATCAGTGTTTAGCTAAAAATGTCAGTGTACCTCTTGTAGCAATTGTAGCCTGCCGACCTTCCCCCCCCCAACAGTAATTTATTTACCATAAAACTTTCACTCCACTATCAGTGCCTAGACAAAAAAAAGTTTGTTTGCTGTTGCAGAATTCCTTTTAAGTGCGAACCAATCACATCCATATCTGTGCCTTGTCATAAGTATGTATGTTATAAGTGTGTATAAATATCCATGCCTCTTCAGATCCAATCCATAAGCCTGAATAAGAACCCTGCGTTGGTTCGCAAGCTTACTATTATTACATCATGTATTTTTGTTAGCCATTAAAAGGTATCATATCTACAAGATTACGTGGTTTCTCTTGCTAGGAACAATCACAACTTGCTCTACTGGCGCCCTTCAAAACAGAGCTGCCCATAGACATGTACCCCATATGTCTAAAGCCCTATTTACACGCAAAGATGATCGCTCAAAATTTGTTCAAAAGATAGTTTGAATGAAAGTTTTGAGCGATCATTTTGCATAAGCTACTAATGGGCACTAATTTCCATTAGTAGTTTATTAACATCATTTGCATGTATTTAGAGAACAGAAGGTGACCTGTTCTCTAAATACATCTCCTTTGTTCTACCGTGGGCTGCATGCTAAATTCAATGTTATCAGCACTCTCCGCGGAGAACTCAGCATGCAGTCCCTGATGGATTATATGCTGACTTGAAGTCAGCAATGAACCAACAGTGGACGAAAAATGCATGATGGGCACACAGTTACACGCAACGGCTATCGCTCGAAAGCGATCATCTGGACTAACTTTGAGCGATAATCATTGTGTGTAAATGGGGATTAATCCAGATTAATCCAAAAATGTGGCTTCAGGTGATTTGTCACTCCGCGCACTGACAAAACAGATGAAATCTTTACTGAATGACAAGAATAAAATAAAATCCCATTTTCACAACCTCATTAGAAGATTTGTTCCACTGTTCACATTTTACAGAAAACAGATTTAGGCCGTGGCCATAGGCTAATCCATCACAAGTTTTTGTTAGAAAACCTGCTACAGAAATCAACATGCTGAAATTCAGTTTTCAGTTGTGGATTAGCCAACAGTTAAACACACACATTAGCCCTATTGTATTTTATGCAAACCATGGCAATAATAAAGATGCTGCATAATGTTGAACCAACCGAAGCAGTTGAGTTTAAGATGAGACTAACACAAGCTAGTAGGCAAACATAAATTGTCTGAAATGTTAGTGCCCCATTACCTTTATGCCCTTAATAAAGGCAAAATATGGAGGGCTTCATGCTACTGCAAAATTTACTTCCTAAGGGCATCATCAGATGGACATATTTGTGTGTGCACAATATGCAGAGAGTAGGACCCATTGACATCAATGGGTTCGTTGTTACTCTCCTTTTTTGCACATTCATTTCGTGCATGGAAAAACATAGGAAATGTTCTAGTCTTGTGTCCAAGGGCCCCATAGAAGTCTATGGAATGTGTGCAAGTGCGCACTCAATATACACATGTGCAATTCCACGAAAGAAAAATCTGGATCTCATTAAGCTAAATAGCCTTTTAAATCACAGGTTTGTGTCGCTCATGAACTTCAACAGGCCCTGCCCTGCCTGAGAAAAAGTACAGTAATATGTGCTGATACACGCTCAAATGTACCACGTTCATGGCGCAATGTATTGAGCTGAAGCATGCGCCCTTATGGTATGTCCACAAGTAGTGTTAAACACAGTATATTTTATGTAGCTTATTTGCCTGTGAAGAAACCATAGCATTTTACAGTACAAGCAATGTGGATTAGATGTGAAGAATTCTCATCTGCAGTGTAAGTTGAGCTGTTGTAAAATTTTTAAATCCACAATTTGTCAATTTGTCAGCACTGCTGCAGCCCCATTGAAAGCAGTGGGTTGCAGGCAACCCATGCAGCAATGATTTTCAGGGAAGGGTTTGAAATATAAGCCCTTCCTTGAAAATCAGCTCTAGCTGTAAAGAAAAGTAAAAAACAATTAAAATAATGCTCACCTAGAAGAGCTGTCCGGCTCTTCTCTCCAGCTTGGCAGTCATCTTCTGTCTTCTGGAGGCCGGGGATTGAAAAATCCCTGCCCTTAGAAAGTGCTGGTCTCATTGGCTGAGCGCTCAGCCAATCACAAGCAGTGCTCAGCCATTGAACGACAGCTGAGCGCTGTCTATGATTGGTCACAGCGCTCAGCCAATATATTACCAGGATTGACATTCATCTGAATGGCTGCTATGTGATACTACATTTCCCCTGCAGAAATGCCTGGCTAACCGAGGCCTCTCTGGTAAAATCAACTGTTTGCTAGGGTTGCTGGAAGTGAAAGCGTGTGCAGTAAACTAATGTTTTTCAAAAGGATTGTGTCACTTATTCAAAGAAGACTTGTCAGCATTCCTAACATATCCATCTTGGAAATAACTGAATTTAACATGAAATAGCTGAGGAATGGTAACATTCAGTTACAATACATTCATAGCTTTCTAGGAAGAATACCAGAGGAACGGCACAATGTAAAGTTCTAAGAGATGTTCCAAAATAGTTATTTTCTTGGGAATACAAATATTTACTAAAACCGAAATGCCAGGAGAGACAGACAGGTTTAAGGCTGTTTAAAACTAGTGGCTTTATGGTATATATGTTACCTATATGTTAAAAAAACTAATAAATTTGAATATTCCAGTTTGATAGACTCTTGTAATGCTGAAGAGTTGCTAAAACCACTAAAATATTGCCATTGTTGTGAGTATATGAGTATCTTGTTATTAACAACATGTCGTTTCAACAACAATAATTCATAAATGTGTCCTATTTATCACACACTTCAAAGAAATAATGAAAGCGCAGACTATTCCCTCTAGAGTTAGTGTTTTCTGTACATTTTCATATGGCCCAGTTTGGAAGTGCAGACTGTAGTCATCTGGGTTTTTAGATACTTTTGGGGTTTGTGGTTTCAAGTGTGAATATTCCTTTAGGATGTCATTAAAACTTTAGAGATCGTGGCCTTATGTTCTTCCTGTACTTGATAAACATACATGTTAACTCTTTATCAAATAGTTACGTTAAATGTAATTAAATTGTAGCACGGACTAGAAAAGTCACTGATTTCAGTGGTGAATAGGGGCACATCGGGCACAGAACCATTCAAACTAGTATGTTTTTTTATCCAACCCTGTGTTTGAGTTTCTATGTCTTAGAAATCTCTGATGAGCTAAAAAGGGATTAGTGTGTTTTCTAACAGGTACCTGTGGGTTCAGAAGTAAAACTAGAAAGAAGCTCCTGGGCTCCAGTGCAAAATCTGTAACTGTTCGCAGAACCTACCATGTGTTATGTACAATACTTATGTTTGTTGCATAGAGGCCTTCATAGTCCTCCAGTTAAGCCCCTGGGTGGGTGTCTCAGCCTTTAACTTTTAGTCAGTGTTATATTGCATGTCAGATTTGACATAAACTTTCTTAAAGTGACAGTGCTCTATATATCGCTTGCAACTCAAAATGTCGATTTTCTGCAACTGCCGTCTTTCGCCCACATATACCACTCCTCCACTTTGGCAGCAGTAAGGCGCATGACTTTTCTGGCTTCTCTTTCAACTCCTCTTGACTGTGCCAGAACCGTTTTATGCATCCTGCTTAGGCCAGCCTCACACGGGCGTAAGCGTGCATATTTGTGTGCGCAAAAAAACACGCAAGTATGCTCCCATTGATTTCAATGGGCAATTAAGTTTAATTAAACGTGCTATTTTTGTGCACAATGCACATAAAATTGAACATGCTGCATATTCTTTTACGTGAACTAAATGCCCGCGCTAAATATGCTCATGTGAAAAAACCCATTTAAATTAATGGGTACTGTTCACTGTGTATTACTCACATATTTCGCATGCGAAATAAGCAGCGCAAATACGTTCATGTGAATAGGCCCTTAGCCATAGGCCTCGGCCTTTGACACTCCGTGGGAGCAGCGACCTATTACAGATAGACATTACCTTACAGGTGTTGTCATGAAATATTGGTGGTTCAATCCCCGTGCCACACTAGCCATCAACTACCATTACATAAACATTGTACACGACATATCAAACACACTACGTCATATCCAAATAACACTACAATGACTTAAGGACTACCCCTCCAGGTCTGGCATTATATAATGGTCCCAAACAACAATTATGCTAGTGATACTTCTTTTCTTGCATCCCATAAGGTCCATGAATCCCCACCCTTGCCAGGAATTTTACGTAAAAGTGTCCCAGGGGAACGCATCCACTTGCAAACATCCCCAGCGACATGAACCAGTTCCTTCTGCACAGCATTGACCTTTTCAGACCTCAGAGGCTTGAGTATTCTCCCGCTGCACACATTTATAATAATGTTCTAATGTCGGAAAACATGTTGTTGGAAGCCTAATGCCGTTTATCATGATGTTTGTTTGAACACAATTAACGCTATGTAACGTGAAGCAGGAGTACAGTGTGTATGTTGCTTCCAGGCTGCTTATCGTGTACTTTGTCCTGTTACTTTAGTCGCTACTGATTGTGTTTTATGCACGCAGGAAATAGAAATAGCAATCAATGTGGTTCCCAAGGTGACAGGAAACCCTGCTGCATCCCCTGTGGATTGCACACGTCTGGCTCCACCCTTCTTCTACTCTTCCTTTTTGGCCATGCTTTAAACGAGTTCTTCTAACTGCTGCCTAAGCAATTTAATACATGGAAGACAGCTTGTGATAAGAAGGGAAAGATATTTTATACAAACTTTTTTATAGTTGCGTTCCAGGAAAGTAGAAATGGAACAGTAAGATAGTAAGATAGAACAATGGATGTATGTCCAACATTGATAGATAAGAAAAATGGTAATAATGTTTCAATTTTCCTGCTTTATAAGTAAATGAAGCTTATTGAATAAAGACTTGGGACCGTGTGACCAAGACAGTTGTGCGACTTGCTGACTGTTTCAGAGCTGCAGTTTGGCTTTTAAACAGCAGTCAAATCTCAGTCGGGATGCAGGCAAGTCACATTTGACTTACATCAAAGTCTATGGTGGGAAAGTTGCACATAACTTGCGATCAAAATTCAACTGAGTTGGATTTTCTTTGACTGTTGTGCTGTAGTTGTAGCAGGTCGCAGGTTGCAATGCAACATCATTATAACTGTATACTTCTGACATATGATGTTCTGTTTCAGAGACCTCATCTACAGAAAAAATCATAACAAATGCCCATATACTGACCAATGTACTAAAACAAGAGGGCAGGTAAATAAACCACATCCCTCAATATGCAGACAACCAAACTGCTATATGGTGGAGCAATTGCACAGGTACAAGGTACTGGTGAGCAACCACTCACACACCTTCCTTATGTTGTTGCTTAGTACTATACTTGAACATAGATAAGGCATATATAGAGTGTAAGGCCACATAGTTCATGTAGTGCACCATGTAGGCTCACAACCTTTTAGTGATGCCATGTTGCAATACAGCAGGCTGCCCAACGCCTCATAGGTGAACCACACTGGCACTGGAACCCTGGGCTCCCCCAGCGTTCAAAGCCGCAATGCATGTTACTGATATGTACCAACAAATACTGATAAATATGAGGTATTGGTTAATATTTTGGCCAAAATACACAAGCTCACAAGCCCGCATCAAGGGTCCTCATTTTTTTTGTGAGACTCTACACCAGTGGTGGCGAACCTATGGCACGCGTGCCAGAGACGGCACTCAGAGCCCTCCCAGCTGGCACACGCTGCCGTCGGCCGCTCACCACTTGTGAATACCAGCAGGGGGCACGGCTCCTCTGCTGGTATTCACTCACAGCTCTGCTAGCCACGCTGATACCGGCGCACACTGTGACATCAGTGTGCAACCAGGATCTTTCTCCCCCCTCACCCACGTCTCCTCTTAGGTTCTGCGAGAGCAGGGGGAGATGTCCGGCAGCACACTGCCGAGGAGAGGAGTAGCGGAGCTTCTACAAGGAGGAGGGGGTAATGGGTTTTCGGGGGGATGAGGGGCCACTGTGGGATGTCACTATTACACTGGGGGCTGCTATGGGGTGTCACTAATTCACTGGGGGCCACTGTGGGGTGTCACTAATTCACTAAGGGGCCGCTGTGGGGTGTCACTATGATACTGGGGGCCACTGTGGGGTCTCACTATTATACTGGGGCCGCTGTGGGGTCTCACTATTACCCTGGGGGCCGCTGTGTGGTCATACTATTATACTGGGGGCCACTGGGGGGTCTTAGTAATATACTGGGGCCCGCTGTGGGGTCTCACTAATATACTGGGGGGCCACTGTGGGGTCTGACTATTATACTGGGGGCCGCTGTGCGGTCTCAATAATAAACTGGGGGCCGCTGTGGGGTATCAATAATAAACTAGGGGCCGCTGTGGGGTCTCACTATTATACTGAGGGCCGTTGTGGGGTCTCACTATTATACTGGGGGAGGGTGTCACTATTATACTGGGGGAGGGGGGTGTCACTATTATCTCTGGGAGGGTGTCACTATTATCGCTGGGGCCTCTGGGGGGGTCGCTACTACCGCTAGGGTATGTTTACATATAGTAGAAATGTGCAGGACTGTTTCAAAATAGACAGCGTGCAGATTTTGACTGCTTTTTGGATGCGGAAATACTGCAGAATTTTCCACAGAAGTTTCTTCTGAAGACATTCTGCAGCATTTCCGCATCCAAAAAGCAGTCAAAATCTGCACGCTGTCTATTTTGAAACAGCCCTGTCCTTTTTAGAACAGTGGGGGTCAAATCATATGTCGTGATAAGCCCCGCCCCCTGACATGTTGGCACTTTGCGATAAATAGGTGTGTTTTGGGTTGCAGTTTGGGCACTCAGTCTCTAAAAGGTTCGCCATCACTGCTCTACACTAATATCAATCAAGATTGTGGTTGGTTGTTCACTAGTACATTGTACCTGTGCAATTGCTCCTCCTTATAGCAGTTTGCTGTCTGCATGTGAAGGGATGTGGGGCATTTATTACCCTCTTGTATTAGTACATTGGTAAGTATATGGCCATTTGTTGTGATTTTTTTTGTCTATGTCCCCTTTTTTGTGTTTCTCATCAGCAGAAAGACATTAATAAAATAGAACAAGTCCAAAGATGGGCTACAAAAATGCTGAAAGGTCCCAAGAACAAAACCTATCAGGAAAGTCTTAATCTGTATAACCTGGAGAGGAGAAAAGAGGGGGGGAGTCACGATCTAAATAAGGTTCAGGAGGGAAGTGTTTTATTAGGAGGCTAATTACTAGAACAAGGAGGCACAATCTGAGATAAGTTGGGGGGAAATCAGAAGCAATGTTAGGAAATATTATCTTACTGAAAGAGTAGTAGATGCTTGGAACAATCTAGCAGATATGGTTGGGAAATCAGCAATAAATGAAGTCAAGCATACCTGGGGTAAGTATAGATCTATCCTAAGAGGAATACAAAGGTAATAATATAAGGCAGACTAGATGGACCATGTGATCTTTTTTTGCCATCAATTTTCTATGTTTATGTTTCTATGTATGGTGCACATGGAGGCAGGGGCGTACCTAAAGGCTAAGGGGCCCGGGTGCAAAAGTTCAGCTGCCCCCCCCCCCCCCCCCTCTCCATCTGTACCCGTACCTATACCTAAACCGTGCTAATTTACAAACATGATCTAGCCCCTTGGCATAAGCCTTCTCATTATGACTCCTTTCCTTGACTACGTAAAAATCTGTTGGTAATGTCTTAGGCTGCTTTCACACGGCTGCAAAAATTGCGCGAGATTTGTGTGTTGCAAGACGTACAAATCACACATGAATATGAACCCCATTCTTTTGAATACGGTCATACACAGGAGCAAATTTTTTTTGTTGTTTGTTTTTTCTCTGCATTGCATGAGAATATGATGATGTGATGTGAGCTGGTTATAACACAACAACCTCTCACATCAGTGGGGACGGCAGACGTTGGCGGGTGTGATGTGGGGCACAGTTTCACGGCCTGATATCATACTCACTCCTGTGAAATTAGCCTAAGGCCGACTGCACACGGCTGGATCTGCATTCTGGAATATGGAGCGGGCGTCTGCCTACGGAGTCTGCAGTATGTACCACCCATAACATGCTGTGGAAAAGCGTTTTTTCCTCTACATGAGCAGAAAGCAATTGCGGTTTTCCGCTCACAGAGGAAAAATCACGGCATGCTGTATTTTAGTGCAGATTCTGCCCGGGCGGCCTCCGTTGAACTCAATGCAAGTCGTGCGACCCTCTGCCCTGACATTGCAGAAAAGTCGCAGGCACCCGCGTTATCTCCTAGCGACGGCACTGGAAAGTCAGTGATTAAAAGAAAAAAAAACTACTGTATACCAGCTGCACATATATAATTATATACAGGAGATACACAGGTTACACCATCATGGTACATATCACTATATACAGGATGTATATCCCCCTGTATATAGTGGTATGTCCCATGATGGTGTAACCTGTGTATCTCCTGTATATAATTATATATATCCAGGAGAGGTATAACTTATACCAGCTGCACATATATAATTATATACAGGAGTTACACCGGTTACACCAGCATGGGACATATCACTATACACAGGATGTATATCCCCCTGTATATAGTGGTATGTCCCATGATGGTGTAACCTGTGTATCTCCTGTATATAATTATATATATACAGCTGGTATAACTTATACCAGCCATACATATATAATTACAATTCCTTCTCTACTAACCTCTGCAGCAGTCTCTGGGCAGCCTGTAATGGAAAGTCCCCCGTCTTTTGATCACATGACCAGGCTGATCACATGACCAGAGCCTGGTCATGTGATCTGCAGCCACAGGTCCTCTCCCGGGTCCTTTGCATCCAGCGCTCCGGAGGTGAGTAGAGCTGCACCAGCCCCTCCCCCTGGTAATCGCTGGTCGGCAGAGACTGATAGACTGCAGCTGTGACCATTCACAGCTGCAGCCTATCAGTGGGAGGGCCGCGCGCCGTGGAAGTCTGCAGCCTGTAATTGCCTGCCGACTCCAGTTGTAACAGCCCTCCCCTCTGCTCTTGCCAACCTGCGGCGCTGCCTCCCGTCTCTCTCCTCTCCCTCCTCCCCTCTCAGCCATCATGCGGCCGATGGCGCCGGTCCCCTGGGCCCCCTCAGCTCAAGGGCCGGGTCGCGGTTGCGACCCCTGCTCCCCCCCACCGTACGCCAGTGCATGGAGGGCCTAAATAAGGTTTTTCATCAATTTTCTGTACCTAAAAGCGCTTTGAGCTACTCCTGTAACTAGAATTTAGCTTGATATTTTTTCATTTTGACATAAATTAATCACAATTAAAGTTTGTCAGTTTCAGTAGTAATCCATATGGGCATAAAACAGGTCTGTTTTGTCATGAGGTCAGAAACACTATCTTTTCTCCTTAGGGAGAGCACCTATGCAAATAAGAGAGATGGAATAAACCTCCACATTCCTTCAAGACAAAGTCAGACTCTTTATACAAGGCTTGTAACAATGACTGGGAGTAATGCGGCTTCCATAGTGGTGCATGGGATCTCTAGTGTACCTCCATATTTCTTCGATTTTCATACAGAAACATGCAGAATTATTTTCTGTGCGTTGTTACATTACTTACTGTACAAATAGTAAGTGGGACTCTACATGTATGGAGCTATTCTTCCTTTGAAATGCACTGCAGTCCCTGTACTGCGGTGCAGGCTCCGTGCCAGAGTGCATGAGCCCTAACACTGGTGTGTCAGATCTGATAGCAGACAGGCGCACAGCATTCTCATATCATAACATTCACTCTTGGCCATAGTCCATGAGTTTGCTGTACACAATATTCATACACTATTGGTTTCCAAGCATATCTTTCTATTTACTAAAATGTGTGGAACCTAGAAAATCTTTCTAACAATGTGATATTTTTAAACACAATGCACATTTTCCATATCATATTTCAGCGCATTTTGAACACAATGCACATTCTTTCATAACTTGGCAATGACTTTTAATAGTCCAAAACAATATTCTGCAGTATTTTGAAACAATGCTGTAAACCACAACTGTATGAGGTACAGAAAGGAAGTCAATTGTCTTCTTCATACCACTTTCACGTATGCACTTTTCACATTGACTTCTTGGACTTTTTTCTTTTTTGGAGAGTTTGGTACTATTATAAATTTAAAACAAAAAATGTGTAGGAAACAATGACTGGTATTTTTATTTACAAATTCCCTTTAGGTCAGTTTAACCTTAGCATATTAAAGGGCATTTCTGCACCCTCAATATGGAGGAGTGTCCCAGTCTGACCGTGGGTCTACTGGCCTGAACTCAGAGCATCATTGATTCCAATGATAATCTAAGGTTGGGTCAGTAGACCTGCGGTCTTGCTGGGACACTCTTCCATATTATGGGTGCGTAAATACGGTACATCTGTAATATGTTTGTGTTAAACTAGCCTTAATAGGTTACCCAGCTGTCCCACTTTCCAATCCCCTATTAAATTTAGGCAAGCTTATTTGGCTGATATGTTGGATGCAGACACAACACACATTCATTAGTCCTTAAGGGCTCCTGCCCACGGACGGATATTTGCTGCAGAATCCATGGCGGGCATCTGCACCACGGATCAGCAGCAAATGGCGCCCATAGCATGTTATGGGAAATCGATTCTTTCTACACACTTGCGGAATCCAATTGCTGTCTCTGCAAGTGGAGAAAAAATCACAGCATGTTCCATTTTGTTCAAGAATTCCATGTGGACGGCTTCCATTGACTTTGATGGAAGCCGTCCGATCTGCAGCCCTTCCGCAATCACATTGTGGAAAGGTCACGGATTCCACGTAATCGCCTAGGAGTAGTTAGAAAAAAATCTGTACTGCGCATGTCCAACGACTCGCCGTGCGGACCATCCGCAGTACAGAAGAAAAAGCAAAGTGACAGGTATGCGCAGACGCCACTGCTGGCACAGCCGGATTCCAGCTCTGCAGTGTGCAGGGGAACTAAAGGATTATTCTGGTTTTAATATATAAAGTTTATTTAGTGTGAATGAACAATAGAGTTTAATGAACAATAAAGATGTCCGCTCAATCAAAAGTAGATTGCAAGATTGTAAAACTTCTCATCATACTATGAATAGTTTTTATTCACTGAACGCGGATACTTCTTTAATGTGGAACTCATTGAAAGAGGTTGTCCAGTTATAAACTTTGAATGGCTTATCCTTTGGATAGGTCATCAATAGTACATTGAAAGCGGTCTGCCGCCTCAGAGTCCTGCCAGTCAGCAATTCTCTGGGCCACTCTTCTTGTGCACTTAGTTGATTTCAGCAGGAAGCAGACAGCTCTATTCTCACTGCAGTGGCCAGATTTTGTATTACAAGCTATTCACTTCAATGGGATTGTGGCCTGCAATACCAATCCATAGCATTACAGTAATAATGGAGCCGCCTGCTTCCTGCAGAAATTAGCTCAATAAACAAGTGCATTGTCCCAGAAAACAGCTGATCGGTGGAGGTCCCAGGTAACAGACCCTAGTCTATCTACTATTGATAACCTATCCTACAGATTGGCCATAAATAGTTTGCAACTGGACAACCCCTTTAATAATGGCTTACATCTATTGCATCAATATATACAGTATATGCACTTCAACCTGCTACCTATGAAGTACAAAACGGTTTTGACTGTTTTATAACAACCTTATTTACTCCAGTGCCCACAGATGCTCAATTTGATCACCATATAGATAATGGTAATAAAAGGATATTGTTGAAGTCTGTCCCATTTACTTTCCAGCTTCCATAATTTTTGCCTATGGTTCAAGCCTATTTAGACCAAAGCATATTTTCACTTGCTTTACCTCCTACATCAAGTGTTGCTTTGCCCGTATTTCTTTGTCATGCCTTGTTCTCCTGTCAAGCATCTTTGCATGCTCCTTTACCAACACATTCAGTTCTCTCTCCTCTGTTGTTCTTTCCATATCTGTATGCTGTTATGTTCTGCTCCAGTGCTCTTGGCCTTTTCCACTCCATCCTATCTTAGTTTCTTTGATATTCTTACTACCTTCTCTTTTTTTTTCTCAACTCATACAGGATGCACTATTTTCTGCCTTGCTCAGTAAATGCGCTCCATCTATACATATTTCACACCAGACACCCTATCAATTGAAACCCCATACAAAACCCGCACATATACACTGACCCCAGACCTGACCACTTAACTATACTGTGAAGACTCCAGGCAGAGTTGCTCACCATTCATAAATTCCTGGACAGTCAATAAAAATAGGAATTATTTTCCCTTAAATTAGGAAAATTGGCTTCTGCCTCATTGGAGTTTTTTGCCTTCCTCTAGATCAGTGATGGCGAACCTTTTAGGGACCGAGTGCCCAAACTACAACCCAAAACCCACTTATGTATCGCAAAGTGCCAACAAGTCAGGGGGCGGGGCTTATCACAACGTATGATTTTACCCCCGTCGTTCTAAAAAGGACAGGCTTGCTTCAAAATAGACAGGGTGAAGATTCTGACTGCTTTTTGGATGCGGAAATACTGCAGAAAGTCCTCAGCGGAAAATACTGTGGAAAATTATGCAGCATTTCTGCATCTAAAAAGTAGTCAAAATCTGCACCCTATCTATTTTGAAACAGCCCCGCCCATTTCTGCCG
Source organism: Eleutherodactylus coqui (assembly GCF_035609145.1). NCBI lineage: Eukaryota > Metazoa > Chordata > Amphibia > Anura > Eleutherodactylidae > Eleutherodactylus > Eleutherodactylus coqui. Next base: position 136,775,035 of record NC_089838.1, on the reverse strand, counting down.
CATGTAAACATACCCCATGCGGTAATAGTGACACACCCCCAAGCAGCCCCAGCGGTAATAGTGACACCCCCCCAGCGATAATAGTGACATCCCCCAGCAGTAGTAATAGTGACACCCCCCCATTAGTAATAAGAGTGACATGTCCCAGCGGTCCCCCAGCAGTCATAATACCCCCCCAGTGGTCCACCAGCAGTCACAATGCCACCCCCAGCTGTTCGCCAGCAATAATAATGCCCCCCTCCCCCCAAGCGGTTCCCCCAGCAGTCATAATGGCTCCCCCCCAGCGGTTTTCCTGGCAGTCATCATGCCCCCCTTCCCACCCAGCGATTTTCTTGGTAGTCATCATGCCCCCCTTCCCCCCAGCGATTCTCCCAGCAGTCATAATGCCTCCCCCCAACGATTCTCCCAGCAGTCATGCCTCCCATCCCCCCCAGCGATACTCCCAGCAGTCAGAATGCCTCCCATCCCCCCCCAGCGATACTCCCAGAAGTCAGAATGTCTCCCATCCCCCCCCCCCAGCAATTCTCCCAGCAGTCAAAATGTCTCCCCCCCCCCCAGTGATACTCCCAGCGGTAAGAATGCCTCCCATCCCCCCCCAGTGATACTCCCAGCAGTCATGCCTCCCATCCCCCCCCCAGCGATACTCCCAGCAGTCAGAATGTCTCCCATCCCCCCCCCCCAAGCAATTCTCCCAGCAGTCAGAATACCCGCCCCCTGCCCCACATACTTACCCCTCCTCCTCGTGGGAGCACCGCTACTCTCCTGCCTGATCCCAGGTGCATACTGAATGCAGTGTGCTTCTGTTGGATGCCTTCTCCCCCTGTTCTTGCGGAACCAAAGTAGGAGACGTCGGGGGACGGGGGAGGAGGATCCTGGTTGCACACTGACTCACAGTGTGCACCGGGATCAGCACAGATAGCAGCGCTGAGTGAATGTCAGCAGGGAAGCCGCGGCCCCTGCAGGCATTCACTAAGGTGGTGAGCAGCCGATGGCCACGCGTGCCAGCAGGGAGGGCTCTGCGTGCCGCCTCTGGCACGCGTGCCATAGGTTTGCCACCACTGCTCTAGATCAACATTGAGGGCTAATAGGCTGACCTGGATGAACATATGTGTTTTTTCAGCCTAACATACTATTTCACTATGTTACATTGCAGTAGAGTTGGTAAGTGGTCCTGCACATTTTAACCTGCGTCTTCTGGAACTTTATGAACTCATAAATGCATATGGATGACATCCAGGTATGTGGTTCCTACAAATATCCAATTAGTGGAGGCTCAATTCCAAACTGTTTATGTTTTCCAGATTTGTATGCGTGCACAACTTTGTGCTGTGTGCATATTATTCCACTCTTACCACTATCTGTGTTGTGGCTTTTATATATAATGACTGTTTGACACTTTTCACTCCCTTCTCAGCCCTAAATTGCAGCCCCCAGTGGCTGATCTCAGTGCTGAAGAGCTGGCTGCTTATTTCAAAAAGAACATCGATGACATCTGGCAGGAAATAACCTCCCAATCCCAGACTAGCCCCTATCTTAGTCTCTTCAGTACTGCATCTAGCTCCCACTTACTCTCTCTACTCAATGACAGAGGAAGAAGTCTCAAGATTGCTCTTCTCTGCTCGCTCCACCACCTGCACTAGCGACCCTCTCCCCTCACACCTCCTCTGGTCCCTCTACCGGGTGGTTAACTCCCATCTCACTACTATATTTAACCCCTCTCTGACCTCTGGCATCTTCCACTTCTCATTCAAACATGCTAACATATCCCCACTGCTAAAGAAACTGACTCTTGACTCGACCGATGCTGTCAACTACTGACCCATCTCCAACCTCCCCTCCATTTCCAAACTATTAGAATGCCTGGTTTACTCTCGCCTTATAAGCTATTTATCAGAACACACTCTTCTCGACCCCTTACAGTCCGGCTTCCAACCTTTACACTTGAGAGAAACCGCCCTGACTAAATATCCTCCTTGATCTCTCCGCAGCATTTGACACTGTCAACTACAAATTCCTCCTCAGAATGCTTCATTCCATCGGCCTAAAGGACACTGCTCTCTCCTTGTTCTCCTCCTACCTATCTAATCGTTCCTTCAGTGTCTTCTTTGCTGGCTCTATCCCCCTTCCTCTTCTCCTTGCTGTTGGGGTCCCCCAGGGCTCTGACCTCGCCCTCCTTCTCTTCTCCATCTACACAGCCCCTATTAGACAGACCATCAGGACACTTGGCTTTCAGTACCATCTCTATGCTGACAACACCCAGTCAAACACCTCCTCCCATGACATTACAGCAACATTCCTCCAGACCACCACCAACTGCCTGTCCACTGTCTCTAATACTATGTCCTCTCTCTTCCTAAAACCTCTCAAAAACTGACCTACTTCTGTTTTCGCCCTCTACTATCCGACTTCATCCTGACATCTCCATCTCAGTGTGTGGCACCACCATAACTCCCATACAGCACGCCCGCTGCCTTGGGGTTATATTCGACTCGGATCTCTCCTTTACCTCCTATATCCAATCTCTCGCCTGAACAGGTCAGCTGCACCTCAAGAACATCGCAAGAATACGCCCTTTCCTCACTGTGGACACGCTAAAAACGCTCACTGTTGCCCTCATCGACTCCAGGCTCGATTAATGCAACTCGTTGCTGATTGGCTCCCCCCGTGCCAAACTCTCCCGCCTATTATGGGAGCCATAATGCTGTAATCATTCGTTGCATGACAGATACCGGCAGTGCTCACATTCTCTGATTTCACAAAATGATGGAATTTGCCATAGAGGATTCTAACAGAACCTCCAGTGCGGATGTGGCAGACCGCACTCTGTACAATGGAGCAGTAGGCACATAGAATATGGCACTCTGCGGACTTGTTATAGGGAATCACCGAATGCTTGCTCTTAGTGGAGAATAGTAATGAAATATTCGATGCAACATGCCACAATATTCCTTTTGTCAGATTCTTTCAAAATCTAACATAAGAAAACTCTGCATGTCTCTGTATGAGTCAAACAGAGGTACAGTAGAACCCCACTGAAGTCTATGAATGACATAATACAACTTCATACAAAACAAAGGTCGTATGAAACTGTAATTTGCCCGACCGCACGAGCCCTAAGACTCACCCTAATTTTATTACTATTTGTATCGGTTAAATACATTTTCAAGCTCAATTGACCATCTTCTGTATCATGTTATACTCCAGAAATAGGTTCTAAAATATCAAAGGTGTGCGCTTTCTGCGCTCTAACAATTATTCTATGCAACAGAGAGTACATGATAGGTTTAGAGCTGAACAAAGAAGAGAGAAGAATCGGATCACTGAGAGGTTGATGGTGATTGAGCTAAAATTTGGTTTGATCAGTGGGTAAATCTGCAGGAAAGGATGAGGTTGAATGAGCATCTAACGTTAAACAGTCCATTTCCCTGGCGGTGTCATAAAGTGTTACATAGGGTAGAAACAGGAACTAGTTGGCAATACATAAGAAAGTGTGATTAAAAAGAGGGAAAGCTGAAATTGCTCTTATGTCAGCTGCTTTCCGCCACAGGATACAAAGCAATTCCTGTCCTCCCTAGATACTGATTGCTTAAAGCTTAGTCTAGAAATACTTGTCAAGAGAATTTCCTTAGATCAGTGTGACCTGCTGAGTTTTGTAAAGTAGTCAAAAATTTTAGTTAAGAGGTTTAATCCATCTAAGGCCTCATGCCCACGGCCGGATCGGATCTCAACTGCGAAATTTAGCAGCGGAATCAGACCTGGTGCCCCCCAGAGACCCCATACTCACCTCTCCGGATCTGCCACGAGCGTCTTGAAGGCCTGTCGGCGAGCTTGTGCAATGCAGCGTATGACACGCTGGCGCTGGGCTGTGACATGATTTCCCGCAATACTTCCGCAGTGCTCACAGGGGAAGAACGGCTTACACTGACTGCAGTGGAAGCCATCCGTGCGATTTTACGCACAGAATAGAACATGCTGCGATTCTCCCCTGCTAGCGGAAAATCGCAGTTATTTCCACTCGTTGGCAAGGAAGAATCATTTACCATTGCATGTCTATTGACAGACTTTGCTGCGGAATTTGCAGCAGGCATCTGGTCGCGAATTCCGCAGCAATAATATGTCCATGGGCATTTGGCCTAAATGTTATTTAAATACTTACATTCATATGATAAGGCTATCTAATAATTTGCTTGGAACTCTAATAACTAATGCAGACGATAATGAAGTTCTTATTTGACTTGTACCGCAGTTTAGTAACTATTCATCATAAACTGGGTTGATAGATTTCCTATTCATGGGTAAGATTTTGATATGTCTACTGATGATTTTCCATTGTGCTACATTAAAGGCATTGTCCCAAAACTTAAAGGGGTTGTCTCACGCCGAAACGGGTTTTTTTTTTATTCAATACGCCCCCCGTTCGGCGCGAGACAAACCCAAGGGATGGGTTAAAAAAAAAAAAAGTTTATTACTTACCCGAATCCCCGCGCTGCGGCGACTTCTTTCTTCCTTTACCAAGATGGCCACCGGGATCTTCACCCACGATGCACCGCGGGTCTTCTCCCATGGTGCACCGTGGGCTCTGTGCGGTCCATTGCCGATTCCAGCCTCCTGATTGGCTGGAATCGGCACACGTGACGGGGCGGTGCTACGAGGACCAGCTCTCCGGCACGAGCGGCCCCATTCACCAGGGAGAAGACCAGACTGCGCAAGCGCGTCTAAAAACGCCAGAAGACAGCGAATTTAGACGGATCCATGGCGACGGAGACGCTAGCAACAGAGCAGGTAAATGAATAACTTCTGTATGGCTCATAATTAATGCACGATGTATATTACAAAGTGCATTAATATGGCCATACAGAAGTGCTGAACCCCACTTGATTTCACGAGACAACCCCTTTAACATTACTTCACAATCACTCTGTACTTCTTGGTTACTGCTGACCAGGGCATGTGCTCCAGCCAATCACTGGCTAAGCTGTGGACAGTGATTGGCTTCAGTCGTCACATGTCCTGGTTAGCAGCAACCAAGATGTATAGAATGGTTGAGAAGTAATTTTAGGTCATGAGAAAAACAGATTTAAGAAGACTGCATGAACAAAACACCACAAATGCTAATCTAGACAAGCAGAGATGTAACGTGAAGATATATTGATGCTGGTGTGAAAGCTTGTACACCAGGGTTGTATTAGAGGGACCAGAAAAAGAAGCTGAATCACATCTATATGGCTATATAACATGTCTGTTGTTAGGGACATTTATTCTACAGAGGATATATTGCTGCTGGTGTGAAAGCTTGTATACCAGCAGAGAAATTAAACAGAGTTCTACCGGAGGGAGCAGAGAAAGAAACTACGTCATGTTTATATGCCTATATGGAGCATGGTCTGTACATTGGGAGAGGGTATATTTCTGCTGCTGCCAATGTATATAGCAGCAAAGTAGACAGACAAAATACACGTTGGTGTGGGGAATATTGCAGTCCTCTGTTTGTGGCCTCAGACATCGTTCAAAGTCATCAGTCCAGCCATGACAAATTATTTGCAGGTCTTACACAGCTAACAGTCTGGTGAGGGGAATTCAGTTATGCTATGCCAAACAGGGACAACTCACAAAAATACAAGATATTCTCTGTTGCCTTCTGTTTTCTTATATATTGTGCCTCCAAGAGACTTTAGCCTCTTTTCTTGGTGGTTGTTTTTTAGTTAATATAAAATGAAAAGAAAACCAAACAGGAAAACAGCAAATACACACAGTGTGTGTCACCGGCCTCAGATGTTACTGAAAGTCGCCAGTTGTGCCTCCTAGGGATTGCACCGCCATGGCAGATTCCACTGATTAGTTAGCCGCTGGCAATTTTTACTCATATGTGACCGAGCATAGATTTATATCGAAGACCACACTGTGCCCTCAAGATGCTGTTGATGCTGCTACTAGTGCTGGTGGTGCTTCTGTTGTTCTCTTTCTCCCGCTTCTGCCATGCTTCCTCCTCCTTTTCCCCAAAGAACATTTTTTTTAAAGCACAAGAAGCTGCAGAAGCTTTACAGCTTTTCATTGGAGAAGGCCCCCCTTGGCTTTTCTGTTCACCTGGTAGAATTTGTCTTTTGCAAACTTTATGACATTGCTGTAAAAACAAGCACCACACCTGCTGTCTTGTGTAGCAAAAATTTTTGGTAGCCCTAAAGCTGTTCATTGGAGCAGTCCGATGCTTGAGTGCTGTGTTCACTTGCAGAATTTGTCCTTGCAAAATTTGTGACGGAGTTTTTAAAACATGCAGCACCATATGTGGGCCTTCTTTTGTTTCCAATGACACCCCTGTGCTACGATTGTACACCACTGTACAGCATTGTTACCAATTTTTGAGAGATGCAGTGTTTCCCCTGATCTGTGGCTGTGATCCTGTGCAGTATTGGGGCTTTGGCTGCATTGTAGACCTTCTGAAGGACACAATGGTGAACCCAATTTTTACTCCTATTGACTTCAGTGGGAGTCAGAATTGCCATCCAGATTCACAATGATTTTCATAAAATTGTCCCAATACTGATTATTCCACTAATCACTAGTCATGTCCCCCTCTCCACTATTGTACTTCACTTATAGAACTGCTCTCCATATGTTGAGCAGAGGGACCTTTTGAGTCCCCTCAGGCTCCAGAGCCCAGGTGCCAAGACAGCCTCTGCACCCCCTTTAGGTATACCGTTTACTTGTACACTGGATTGCTGATTAATATGTATATAAAATATTAGTTGTGACAGTGGCATGGGATATGAATGCAATGTAATTACCCCTCAGCAAGGCTTTGTTCACGCTGATCTTTTTTCCTATGGCATTGTTCATTAAAGTCCAACAGAAAACTTTTTATGTAAAAAGTTAATAGATAAATATTAGTGAATTGCATCATCTACCAATTATTCCAATTCCTGGAATCTCTCTTGCACCTGTCAGCAGGCAACAGTTTGCAGTCTCCAACAGAATATTCACACCTGCCACCAATAAATTGAGGAGCAACTCTATTAATAAACATATATGAGAGGATAACTGATAATGCAGTGCAATATTGTTTTATCTAAAAACTTCAAAAAATTGAAATACTCTTCTGTTTGGATATGTTAGCCGATGCAGTTAGCTGTACTCATATTTAATGACTGTCTTCCTCTCATCCGGATATTGGCATCTGGAAATCATCACTATCCAGCCATCAGAGATGGAGCAAAGGGACCCAAGGGTGACATCATAAGAGGAAGTTACTCCCTTTTCTGACATTCCAAACCAAAAAGGGCATTCATGTATGACAGCAGCACACATATAGAATGCCTAGTTCAACACCCTGGGTGTGTGCAATTTATATACAGCAGAAATGTCACTGTAATAATATGTGCTGAAGACACGAGTTATTGAGTGATCTACTGAATTACTAGTGTGTTATTTTGAAAATATTTTATAAATGTTCGGCTGCTTTCACACCTGCACTAAGGCTCAGCTCAGGGTTTCCATCTCCGCTCCATTTCTGAAGGAGAGAAACTGAAATAAAATGGAAAAAAATGGATGTTTTTTTTCTCCATTGATTTCAACGGCGTTTAAAAATAAAAAAACGGAAAGCAAATTGAAAGGTTTCTGTTTGCTTCCGTTACAACAGGTTTCTCTATGGTAAAATAACACCCTGAGGGCGAGCACCCACTGGCGTTTTTTTACCTGCGTTTTGCGTTTTTCCTGCACAGGCATAGAGATAACATGTGTTCCTGTCCACTGGCGTTTTTTTTGCGTTGCGTTTGCGTTTTTAACATAGGAACTGTCAGTTGCATATGTGTCCTTATTTTTCTCCTAATGCACCCATGAAAGTCAATGGAAATTAATGGAAAAGCCGCGAAAACGCCGCGAAAAACGCGCGGAAAAATCGCGGGAAACGCGGCGAAAACGCTGCGTTTTTTCCCCGCGGAAAACGCAAACGCCAGTGGGTGCTCGCCCTAAGGGCTCATGTCCACGGGCAAAATATGATTTAGGATCCGCAGCGGATTACCTGCACGCGGATCCGCACCCCATAGGGATGCATTGACCACCCGCGGGTAGATAAATACCCGCGGATCGTCAATAAAATGGATTAAAAAAAAAATGGAGCATGAAAAAATCTGGACCATGTTCCATTTTCGTGCGGGTCTCCCGCGGGGACGGCTCCCGCGGGCTTCTATTGAAGCCTATGGAAGCCGTCCGGATCCGCGGGAGACCTAAAATAGTAATTTAAAGCATTTACTCACCCGCAGCGGGCCGGGAAGCTCTTCTCTTCCTCACGGCCGCATCTCCCTTGCTTCGGCTCGGCGGATGTGCCCGGCGCATGCGCGCGGCACGTCGACGACGTGCCGGCGACGTGCCGCCGGCGTTAGGAATTCATCCGCCGGCCGAAAAAGAAGATCCGGCCGTGAGGAAGAGCAGAGCTTCGCCGCCCGCTACGGATAGGTAAATTCTTATTTATTTGTATTTTTAGCGCTCACGTCCGCGGGGCAGGAGGGACCCGCTGCAGATTCTACATGTAGAATCCGTAGCGGGCCCGATTTTCCCCGTGGACATGAGGCCTAAGGCTGGATTCACACGAACGTATATCGGCTCGGTTTTCACGCCTCCTTTCATTGCAAATAGTGCAGAGGGGCGGAAAGGGGGTGGAGAGGAGGCGGGAGCTCAGTTCCTGCTCCTGGCTCTTCCATCCTCCACCTCCCCCCCCGGCAGATGAGGACGACGTATATCGTCTCGGCGTGAAAAACGAGCTGATATACGTTCGTGTGAATCCAGCCTAACGCAGATGTGAAAGAGACCTTCACATGTGATACAGAAATGTGTCCATACAATATGGGTAACAAAAATAAGATATAGACACAGTGCATGATTTATGCCTTTACTGTAATATTCCTGTGCTCACAACAGGCTAACTAATTAAAGGGGTTGTCCAGTTGTAAACTATTAATGGTCTGTTAGCAGGACAGGCCATCAATTATAAATTAGTAGGGGTCTGCCAACTGGGATCCCCGAAGATCAGCTATTTGCTATGTAGGTGTGTTAATACAATGAGCTGATTTCTACAGGAAGCAGACAGCTCTGTTCTCACTATAGTGGCCAGGCTTGATATTGCAGGCTAAGCTCCCATTCAGTTCAATGCACGTGCAATACCAGCCTCATCGAACCTTGTTCATGCGCAAGTATGTTCCACTGCGGGAAGTGTTCTTGCGCATACGGTCATCTGAATAAGTCCTAATATAGACATTTCTTCTTCACAGCATCTTGATTGACTGCGCAGTTAGATAGACGCACACACACACACCTATTGCATGGTATAGTACTGTTTAGCTATTTACAGTAGTTATTAGTTTTTACCAATAATATATTTTCTTCTATTCCAGGAGAGGTTCAAATGTCTCACTTACCTTGGATATGAGTGGTTTAGGAATGGTAGAGCCGTTTAATGTGACTCCAACACCAAGAGAGAAAGTAGCCATTGAATACCTTCAAACAGCCAGTCGTGCTCTGACCAGACAACAGCTCCATGATGTTGTTCAAAGCTCCCATTTGCTTCATACAGAATTCATGGTATGAGTAACTGTCATAGAAGAGTGACCTGTTATGCTGCGATTCTCACACTGTTATCTTATATAATCAGCATGTTAAAGGGGTTTCCAAGACACAACTTTTTCTGCCTATGCTCGAAAATAACATGAGCCTATAATCACCCATCCCTGTAACTCAGGTGCTGCTCCTCCATTCTCTACACCTGCATTCTTTTTAAGATTTGCAGTCAGCCAATCAGAGACCTCAGTGGCCAACCTCTGAGGACTGTGATTGGCTGCAGTAGCCTGTGACATTCCATTCACTGGCTGACTCTGCAGCTTGTAAACAGTCCTGGCCTTAGTAAATAGAGAGTTGGCACTGGAGATGGGGAGACCGGGGACAGGTGAGTATAGAGTCTTTTGTTATTTATGGCCACGGACAACATTAAAAAAAATTTATAAAAAAAAAACCTTTAAAGAATTTTTCCAAAATATTTTTATTGTTTCTAACAGCAAATCACAAAAGAAATAAATTTTGCAACACTAAAGCAAAATGTCCCCCATTTCTTGCCATCTCTAGCCCAGTACCTGTATATTATTACAGATATCCATTCTCCCTATCGATAGCCATATATTTGTCAACCATACCAACAATGCTAATATGCAAATAGTCCACTTCCAAGTGTTAAATGTGTTAGGCAGTGAAAACACGCTCATGGACATGAGCCCTGACAAGTTCCTCTCCATGATATTTAAAGTGATGGTCTGTAAGTCTAATGTGCTCCAGTTCTGACATGCCCACTGATGGGGGATATATAACAAAAACCCGTCCATCATTGGCCTCCATTGAATAACAATATAATGATATTCTCCGTGTGGTTGCGGCCAGCTCCAGTTAGTTCTGGTTATACTAGCCTTGCAGCTAGACCACTTTAGCCTATTTCAGTTGCTTCATTATATCACTGTTCTTTAGGTAAAAAATAGAGTATTGGCAACATATGTATCACTTGTTCACTCCATCATTAGACACATGCTGCTGTCTAGCTCTTTGCTATGGATACTGGTCCAATCAAGCAGAACGTGTCAAGTATACAAGCTGAGCTTAGGAGTAGTAATGGCTAGTATACAGGTGTGGAGATGCTGCACATCCCAAGAAAAATCTCACTTGCATACAGGAATTTTTTTTCTTTTTAGAATATTTTTGAATCTAGGATAACTTAAAGCTCTTTTCCATGGGCTGATAATCAGACATGAATATCTGCCTAACATTCGTTTGCCAAATCATCATCAGTCCATCTGAATATGCCCATGATTAGCCGATAAACAAGCAAATGCTTGTTCGCAGGCATAATAATTGGCCTGTGTAAAAGGTTAACCTACTTAATAAGAACTCTAAAGGTTTAGAAATGGTAGATTCCTCAGAAACTATTGAAATAATATAGAATGTCAAGTCTATGAGCAGTCATGTTAGTGGCAGCCCCACCCTGGATCCAGCATGCTAGCACAATGATGAATATCTCCGGTTTTCTCAAGGTTTGGGTTTGTGAATGTTATATTTAGATTTTTTTTTCTGGGAGAATCATAAAATCTGTATTTGCAGTGAACAATAGTCATAGACGCCTGTCTAGACATTTCCACAAGTTTGAACCAAACAATAATTGACAAAGATCAACTTACATCTCTGCTAATATGGAATGGTCATGAGAAAGTGTAAGGAGCACTCATGTTGTGTCATTTCTTTGTCTTTATCAGGAAATACCAATGAATTTCATGGATCCCAAAGAAATTAGTATTCCGAGTCATGGAACCAAAAACCGCTACAAAACTATATTGCCAAGTAGGTTATTTTATCTGTATGCAATCATGCATAGCAATAAGACAATGATTGTAATTGATTGGTTAAATTTAATTCAAATCGACTTGTTTTTACTTCACCTAAACAACCCCTTTAGGCTTCATTCACATGGGCGTGAAGATTTTCAGGCGGCCGTATGACGGCCACAGCGCGTCCGAAAATCGGGTGCACAAGAGGCAGCCATGACCAAGTCACAGCTGCAACTCCTGTTTTAACGCCCGTTCAGACGGCCGAGTGCAGCAATAATACGCCGCACCCGGAATACCATCATGTGGGGGAAGACAGCTTAGCGCTGCTAAACTGCCTCCCCCTCTCTGCCCCATCACCAGCTGTCAGCAAGGGGACGAGCAGGATAGGGTTGAAGCGAATATGCTAAACTCCTGCCCTCTCTTGACCCCTTGTTGGCTGCCAGCAATGGGAGAGGGTGGATGGAGCGGGAGCTTATTACACTAGCTCCTGCCCTGTCCCACCCCCTCCCATTAAAGACATGCTGCTAAACTCCCTCCCACCTCCCTAGTGGCTAGGCTTGGTACTGCAGGCATAGTTTCCTATTGAAGTGAATGGGAACTTTTCCTGTAACACCAAGACTGGGCTGAATAGACCAGCAGATCTACTATTAATGACCTATCCCAAAGAAAGGCCATCAATATTTTACAGCTGGACATCCCTTTAAGGTATACTGTGATATTAATATAGGTGTATTCTACACAAATGTTCAGTGCAAAAACTGTTCATTCACTGCCTTAAAGTATCTTGTAGACCATTGTACTCTATGGACTGCCGGATACCAAAAACAGCAATCTGCGCTACAAAACTTAAGATAAAAAAGACTATATCTCCACATGCTGTACATTGACAGCTATTTTTAATGACCATCGAATTCATGTGAAAATGATCTTCTAGAGGGATGGTCCTCTAAAAGAAGATGGGCAATATGTTTCACTTGTTAGCAAATTGAAAATCAAATCTGGTCTGGATCGGAGATGGTCTTCTTCAGGAGTTGGTGTTGGAGGTTTTGGAGAGATCTCACTGATCTGTGACCATTGCCGCCAATACATTTTTTGAGCGTGAACCAGAGGAAAAAATAGTAGGGGGCACAGATCACAGTGTAAATCAATGAACATGCAAAAGAAATTGAATGGTGGTTACTGCACATGTACATTATTCGCGCTGCGGAATATGTTGGCGCTATATTAATAAAGATTATTATTATTCCAAAGAAACTCTAAAAAGAATTAGAGTATGATTAAATTTAGCTTGTATTGTTCTTTCACCAGAAAGACAGGATAAACAGTACTGTTGAGTTTGCTATATATGCCCAGTAGAGGTCACAATTTTACAGATTTATAAATCTACAGTCTCCATAGAAAGTGTAACATCTTTTAACATCTAAAAAAGCATTAGTGAGCAGCATGTTAAAAGACGTGAGAAGAAAGGCATTAATACTCCTCTTATTAAAAGAAATAAAAGTTCTTAAAGTATGAGACTGATGCCATTTAGGCAATGAGAGAGATATCCAGGCAGTGTCTGGGGGCTTATGGATTGAGGGAGCCCACAGACCCTCTGTTAAATATAGTCTGCAAATGAGAAAGCATAGTTTTGCCCCCAAATTTGTGCCATTTTCTTGGCTTTGTGTATAAACGTATTAATGAATATGTCTGAAAGATATTGACCAGGACCACTCCAGATAAACCATTTGCATTTTTGGCACATTTCAAAATTAGCAACAGCTGAGAGAAGTCACTAAAGTTTGGGCAAAAATTGAATACATCATCATTAGTCAGACCTCATCTGAACAATGTGTCCAGTTCTGGGCACTTCAATTTAAAAAAGACATCGACAAGGTGGAGCAAGTTCAGAGAAGCGTTACCAAGATGGTTAGCTTGCAGAAGAGAAGGCTGAGAGAAGACTTAATAGCTGTCTACAAATATCTGAAGGACTGTCACAGTGCAGAGGGATCAGTCCTATTCTCATTTGCATAAGGAAAGACTAGAAGCAATGGGATGAAACTAAAAGGGAGGAGACACAAATTAGATATTGGAAAAAAAACTTTCTGACAGTGAGGGGGATCAATGAGTGGAACAGGTTACCATGGGAGGTGGTGAGTTCTCCTTCAATGGAGGTGTTCAAACAAAGGCTGGACAGACGCTGAGCAGGGGGTTGGACCCGATGACCCTGGAGGTCCCTTCCAACTCTACCATTCTAGGATTCTAGAACGGTGGCTCTCTAAAAGAAGATGGACAATATGTTTAGCATGTAAACAAATTGAAAATCAAATCTGGTCTTGAATGGAGAAGGTTTTCTTCAAAAGGTGGTGCTTGGGGTTTGGCAGATGTTTCACTGATCTGAAATATATTGACCATGGCCAATTCAGGTAAACCACGCCCACTTTTTTTGTACATTTCAAAATTAGCAACTGAGTGGGTTTTTTTGTTTTCTTTTGCCAAATAGAGTTTGGTTATGAAAGGGGACAGGGTGATGCAAAAGGGGGACCTTATTTAATATCTATGTACTAAGATTACTCGGTAATTAAAATGACTCTATGTGGCTCTCCTCTCCCACAAAGTATGCAATTCAGGAACAACAGGCGTCAGGCTCTCGTTTGATGGTTAGATGTAATAAAATGAGCCTGAACCACGGAAATTATTGTCAGCTCTGCTCTCTTTCATTCTATTTACACTGTTAGATATAATCATAAATGCATTAATGTTCTATGTATAAACTTAAGTAAGGCTTTGTTCACATCTGCGTTGGCAGCTCTGTTAAGAATTTCCATCATGGATTCCATTAAAAAAAATATCCATTTATAGGAATTCACAGATGTGAACAGAATCTAAGGGCTTACTCACACGGGTGTATGGGTGCTGCAAATTATACTTGTATTTTTAAGCGCATAATGTGCAGTCCTAAAAGCCCATTCATTTACATTGGGCCATTTAGATGTGTTTTTTTCCCATGCTCTTACAGAAAAGTTTAAAAACGCAGCATGTCCTATTTTGGCGCATATTACACGTGTATTACGCCCATTGTAGGCTATGGGGGTTTAAAATATGCAGTAAGTACGCATGTAACATACGTATTTAAGGCCTGTGTCACACGAACATAATTTTGTAGTGTTTTGTGCATGGAGAAAGTGCAGTAAAACACTCACATGTGCGCACAAGTGTACAGTGTCCATTGCGCAAATATGTGACGTAAATGCACAAGTAAATTGGCATACGACCAAGTGACACCGGCCTGACTGTGTATTCCGTATTACGTGACTGAAAATATGCCTGTAAATGCAGCCACTGTACGCCGGTGTGAGTGAGCCCTAACTGTACAACTAATTGATAAGTTTTTCATGTGTCCTGTTCTCAGTGTCTCTTCAATATTCCTGTTTCATTAGATCCAGTAAGCAGAGTGTATTTAAAACCAAAGAACCCAAAAGATGCATTGAGCACCTATATAAATGCAAATTATATCAGGGTGAGTGTAATCTGTTCATTCTTTTATAGTAAAGGTACTAGTTAGATTGTGATCACTTACCACAAAGCTTTAAAGGGGTTTTGTCATTAAAAGAAAATTCTATACTCACCTATTCCTCCCCCCATCAGTCTCCTTACCCCATCTTCTCCTGGCTGAGCTTCTGTAGTGCCCCGGGTTAGCTCACTGCATGCTGGCTGGCTTGTTATGAAGCTGGCATTGCTCACATTCCCCCCCAGCCGGGTCAGTGAAGGTCACGTTCCTGTGCTGTAGTGTTCACTGCCTAGGAAGGAATTCTAATCTATTTTAGATACAGCTCGCATGAGCAGTCTCTGAAGTAGATTGGCACTCCCCCTGCTGGCCTGTGACGTAACGTACATTGGCTGGCAAGAAGAAGACTGCCAGCCAATGTACGTAACCTCACAAGTAGGAGAGGAATCAGCCAGCTGGAGGTGAAGTGACCCCCCTGGACTGCAGGAGACAGGAGAAGATAGGGGAGGTGAGGATCTGGTAAGTAGACTGACAGGGGAGGAATGGGTAAGTATAGCATTTTTCTTTGTGAATGACAGAACCCCTTTAAGGATGCCACAGATACATTACATTTTTTGTTGTGCCAAGGCCAGATGTTAGCTGGAAGTTAATAGGGAAATGTGGTATAACTACAGCATGTATCCACATTTCCATTTAGCATGTTTCTATGTAAGGTTTTTACTAAAGAACCGGTCAGGAAACAATTCTAAACAGCAAGAACTTCTTTTTGATTTTGTTTTCTTGTTGTTTGACATTGTTTCTTGACCATTTTTTTTATTAAAAACCTTACGTGGGCACATGCTTAATGGCAATGTGGACACTTGCTGTAGTAATACCAGGAAATGTTAAACATGCTACACAAAGTTTTTTGGGTGGCTTTTTTCCCCACTTTTCATGCCATTTTTTTGTGATTATAGCAGGCTCACAGATTTGCTTTTTTATGTCATTTTGTATAGGTTTCACTACAGGACATGAAAATTGCTTACAAAACAGCTATTAAGAATGTGTGAATAAAAAATCTGCCACCAAAAACCACTCGTAAAAGTGTATGCAACATTTTAAAAAACTGACTTTGGAAGTGGACAGGGGTTAAAACCCCTACTAAATTTATGCTTTCTTGTTTCTCCACATTAAACATGTCTCTGCTCCATTTTTTATTTGACTCTTGATAATCTTGATAATTACTAAAAGTTGAATACGGAGGCTCACAAGGTACAAAAGGTTGGAGACCATTATAGAAAGTACACTCATTGCAAAGTTTTCCGGGAAAGCATTTTGCATTGTTCTTTGATTACTATAATACACTGGTGTTACACACAGAAGGAATCGGTGGAATTTCATGAAACATGGTAGATATGAACAGAGTCATACCCAGAATAAGTAATAGCAAATTAGACTCAGACAAAGTTTATTACTGTTCGGTACAAGTTTCAGTAAGTATGTCCACCATGAGCACCTATACACTCTTGGATCCTTGCAGACATTGAATCAATATCAGATATCTTGTTGGGGGTCTATCTCTATGCGTGCATTACCTGTTCAATCAGTTGTTGTGCAGTTTCTGGTGGTTGGTCATGTGACATAATGGATCTACATATGGCATCCTAAAGAAGATCTATTTGAGATAAATGTGGGGGACTGGGTGAGTCTTGTGATGCCTACAGTATGTGGATGAGTATTGTCCTATTTGAAGATACCATTTTGGATGGTGGTCATGAAAGATATTACAACATGGTGTACCACTCTGCCCACATGCTGGCAGTTGTGCCTTCAACAACTACCAACTCGGTCCTGCTGTCATAATGGATTGCCCCCCAAACCATGACTTCAGGGGTCGGACCTTTGTGGTGCTCTGAAATCACATCATGGTGGGCCCTTTCTTCAAAACAGTGACGAATACTTTGAAGATTATCACTTTGCCTCAAACAGAATTGAGACTAACCACTAAACACAACTGTTCTCAGTTTGTGACCAGTTGTGTCTAGCAGTACACCACGTTAGTTGTTGCTGGCAGTGAAATCAGGGTAACAGAACACACTGCATGGGGGTCTGAGAATGCAACCCATCTTCAAGCAATTGATTTAAAGCTGTTTGTGGGGTGACTGACTCCAACCACTGCTTGCTTCTGTGCTACAGTCATCTGTCTATCAGCAACTGTCGTTGGCAGTCCTCATGTGATGTTATCCTTCTGGGTATTATTGTATCTTGTCACCACCATGAAATACTGGTGGAGACAAGACTTACAGGCTGGTTATGCCCCCTGTAGCTGATTCGCTGCTCAGCTGGCTGATGTCTAGGTCCTGGAAGGACACTAAGCTTCCAGAGGCAGCGTGCAGCGGAGGACAGCGGCAAACCTGCGAGCGGTGGTGGGGAGGAGCGCAAGGCGTTCCAGAGGAGGCAGGAGCTGAGCCGGCAGGGGAGGAGAGTGGTAAGCCTGCGATGGGAGACTGTGGGAGTGCAGCAAGCACAGCGGCAGTAGTTAGGCAGCTGAGGGTGAGCCTCAGCACAGGGGGATTACTGCAGCGCAGAGCTGCTGCCTACAGGGGACATGCAAACTCCTAACAGCAGCATGTGTATAGATTGTTGCCGGGGCTGGACGGTTAGGGTTAGGGGTTGGTGTTCAGGTGAGGCTTAGATTGTTAGTTGTAAAGACTTCCATGTTACCCCTGGAACATGGAAGTCTTTACAGCTAATAATCTAAGCCTCACCTGAACACCAACTCCTAACCCTAACCGTCCAGCTCTGGCAACAATCTATACAGACGCTGCTGCTAGGACCTTACAGAAGTCACCCAATTGGGAGCAAGGGGTGTGACAGGGGCATTCCTGCATCCAAGCCCTGTCAAACCCCTAGCTTCCTAATGGTGACAAGATACAATAATACCATCCTTCTGTGTGAACCTGTTCCAAATCTTGGAGTACTGGAGCCTCCATGTGTCCACTGAGTAACCACTCTCTGTACTAACATTGACTACGGCCAGTCCTTTGGGAAATTTCATGGTATGATGCCCCATTTCGAAGATTGCAATTATCCAACCTCTCAAAATAAGATATTTGGGTGTACAAAGTTTGAACTCTATGATTTGGCATATCTCGTCACCAACAATTTGTAGGAAAAAAAGGTCCTTCTTATATAACACATTTTGCAACCTATAAACTAAAACAATGTATCATTTTGTATAAATAGAGCCCCAAATTCTGCATGCTAATACTTGCAGTTGATTAAATTTTTAATTATTGAATACCCTTCATATGGACTTCGATCCAAGTTTCATAAATATTCTGCAAATCTATCTGGGTGTAACTCTTTCAATTTCCACCAGTGTATATTTCATGGCTACAGAGGGAGCCAACGGTATATTCAGTAAGCATTCACCTTTCCATAATAAGAAGAAAGGCAGGAGTAACACACAGACCTTGTAGAGTGAGTTCTGTGATGGCTTTAATCACATCTATTGCGAGATTTTCATCCTGCTTGCTTCCATCTTCTTTCCCTAAGCCATTTTTTTCAATAAATAGACTTGTTGCATTACGGTAGCATGAAAATGTCATGAAAGTCATATAACAAATGTATCAATAAGAAAGACATGCGGTACAAAGAAAGTTGCACGCAGGTTGGGCAGAAATCACTAGACGGTTGGGTAAGTTATGCAGCAGTTGAAAGTGGAGCTTGAAACTTCTTTGTGTAGGATAGACATATGGAAATAGATTAATACTAGCAGTGCAGTGTATGAATGTTGGCATTATATGTACTGTGTGTATATATATAATGAATATGAAATGATTATATTTACTTATTTTCTTAACCATGGCAGGGCTACGGTGGTAAAGAGAGGAAGTTTATTGCTACGCAAGGACCAATGATTAACACAGTCAATGACTTCTGGCAGATGGTTTGGCAAGAAGATGTCCCTGTTATTGTTATGATCACTAAGCTCAAGGAAAAAAATGAGGTATTGATGCACAATATACAATTAAAGGGGTTACCCAGCCTTAATCTATTGATGATGAATTTTCAAGATATCAATAATAGATCCACTGCTCAGGACCCCCACCAATCAGCTGTTTGCTGGGGGACAGCTGTCATCATGTACAGAACTGGAAAAAAGCAACTCTATACACTTAGTAGCGGTTTAGGTTGGCATTGCATTCATTGTTCCCATTGAATCAAATCAGCAAATAGCTGATTGGTTGATTGGTGGGGATCCCAAGTGGCAAACCCAAACCGATCAACTATTGAAAACTCAATCTGAGGATAGGTCATCAGCAGTTCAAAAGTGGACAACCCCTTTAACTAGAAGTCGAAAACATGTATGCAGCCATGGACTGTTCATCATATAACTTATAGCTAAAGAATTGCACATATGCAGTAAGTAAAGCTAAAACAGTACATGACATATTGGATAATACATTGGTACATCTACTAGTTTATAGAATATCACAAATCATGATGTCCAGATAGTGGGGTTGACTAGTCATTAGAAGTTTACAATTTTAACGAAAGTATATCCCATACTCTGTTTCCATGTGTACACTCTAAAATTACTTCTACATTACAACAATCATGTACCATGCTTTTTGGTCATGTGACATCTTATTGCATAAGACATTGAGGTGTCAGATAATGACAATAGGAGCTAATGAGGGAGAATCTGGTTGGTCCCCTGCTCCTCTGCCTCCAATCGGATCATGCATTCTGACTAAATCGCCAGTTTCACACAAGAAAATTACAGGTACATTTAGTATCCCAGCCTGACCGCAGTTCAACTGACCCGAACTTGGAGCATCATGATTGGGCAGGGGGCTTAAAGTCAATCTGTTAGCTTGAACATTCTGTCCAAACTGCAAGCAGCCTGTTATAGAGCGGGAGTTGGGGAGATTGATATATAGTTTTATGGGGAAAGATTCAGCAGAACTTGTATTTTATTCATCTACATCTCTGCTCATTCTGAGCTGAACAGTCCAATAGGCGGAGCTATCAGTGATTGATAGCTACCTGTGTATGACTGTACATACAGGGATAACTGTCAATCACTGCTAGGACCGCTCATTGGACTGTTTAGCTCAAAATGAGCAGAGATGTAGATGAATAAAATACAAGTTCTGCTGAATCTTCCCCATAAAACTATATATCAATCTGCTCAGCTCCTCCTGCTTTATAATATGATGCCTGCAGTTTAGATAGAGTGTTCAAGCTGACAGACTACCTTTAAACAGCCTCATTGTATCACAGTTTGGTATAATTTCAACTTGACTATCCCACATGGAATCCGCCCGTGACCGGCAACCCTGCATACCTGTGAGTGTCTTGAAGTTCTGTACTGTGGATGTGTGCAGAAGTGCTGGCTGGCACACATGCGCAGTACAGATTTTTTTTCAAACTCTTGCTTTTCCTGCGGAATCAGCGACCCGTCCGCAATGTCAATTATGGATGGGCTGCTAATCGGACAGCTTCCATTGACTTCAATGGAAGCAGTCCGTGCGGGAACCGCAGTAAGGGTGGACACTCACTAGCGTTATTTTCTTTCTTGCGCTGCGAGAGCACGAGAAAACTCTTGCCTTGCAGCGCAAGAAAGACGGCAGTATAGAACTGGCATATCGCTAGTGCTTTCAATGGGGCCAGCGGCAGCAGCGCTAGCCCCATTGAAAGCATAGGGAGAATGCCGCAGACCTCTGCCACAGCTGTGACAGCTGTTACAGCTGTGGCAGGAGTTTCCTTCATCCCCACAGAGACTGCGGGGATGAAGGAATCCTCTGCCACAGCTGTCACAGCTGTGGCAGAAGTCCGCGGCATTCTATTCCATTGCTTTTTTTTATGGGATCGGCACTGTTGCTAATATATAGCAATATATTAGCTATTAATGAATGAATAGCCAAGGACTATGTTTCATTGGATGAGCGCTCAGCCAGTAGCTAAGCACTAGCTGCTATTGGCTAAGCCCTCAGCCAATGTGCACAGCCCTTTCAGGAGGCGGGGATTTTTAAATCCCCGCCTGCTGAAAGAGCTTAACAGCAATGCCAGGGAGCCAGCCTGAGGACGCGTCTGAGCGCAGGAGAGGTGAGTAATTTTTTTAACCACTTATTGCTGATTATTGGGGAAAGGCTTATATTTCAAGCCCTTCCCCGATAATCATTCTGAGGGGCTTGGCAGAAATCATTGCTTTCAATGGGATCGGCAGCAGTGCCGATCCCATTGAAAGCAATGGGACAGAATGCAGCGGACTTCTGCCACAGCTGCGGCAGAGGATTCCTTCATCCCCGCGGTCCCCTCGGGGATGAAGGAAACTCCTGCCACAGCTGTGACAGCTGTGACAGCTGTGGCAGAAGTCTGCGTTATTCTCCATCTCTTTTCAATGGAGCTAACGCTGAGATGCCGATAACTGGGCGTGGTGCCGGCTTTTTTCTCGCACTGCGCTGCGAGACTTTACCTTTACTCTTGCAGCGCAGTGGAGAAAAAATCGCCAGTGTGCGTCCACCCTAAAATGGAGCATGCTGCAAATTTTCATCCGCGAGCAGAAACCACAATTGCGGTTTCTGCTCATATGCATGAAAAATTATTTTTCATGTTATGGAGGGTTATTGCTGTGGAATCCGGAGCTGCACGCCCGCTCTGCATTCCACAGCACAAATCTGCCTGTGGACATGAGGCCTAATTGTATGATGTATAATGTATCACCGTGGACTGTGATTCTTAGAGTCAACTTCATGGAGTTCCTACAGTTCCATAGTTTAGAGATGTAGGCAATCTAGGTACTGCAGTATATTACTGACCTTTAACACTCCCATGTACTGAAGAAATATAAAAAAAAACCTTGTATTTCCCTTCATTATTTCATGACTTCATTATTTGACTTAATTTCTTCTGTTTAATTGTATGTAGTATTTTAGTAGGTCATTAGAGAACTTTCATTACAAATAGATTCCTTTGATTGCTACCTTCCACTCAAATATATTTCTCCATATATCTATTGATTATTGTCAGTGCTTGTAGAATTATTACCTACCTGGTATTTGTGTTATGTTTTATCAAGGGGTCAACATGCTTAAAGGGGTTGTCCCGCGGCAGCAAGTGGGTCTATACACTTCTGTATGGCCATAATAATGCACTTTGTAATGTACATTGTGCATTAATTATGAGCCATACAGAAGTTATAAAAAGTTTTATACTTACCTGCTCCGTTGCTAGCGTCCTCGTTTCCATGGAGGCCGTCTAATTTTCGGCGTCTAATGGCCAAATTAGACGCGCTTGCGCAGTCCGGGTCTTCTTCTTTCCTCAATGGGGCCGCTCGTGCAGGATGCCGCCTCCTTGTAGTTCCGCCCCGTCACGTGCCGATTCCAGCCAATCAGGAGGCTGGAATCGGCAATGGACCGCACAGAAGAGCTGCGGTCCACGGAGGTAGAAGATCCCGGCGGCCATCTTCACCGGTAAATATAGAAGTCACCGGAGCGCGGGGATTAAGGTAAGCGCTCCGGTAAGCTTTCTTTAGGTCCCTGCATCGGGGTTGTCTCGCGCCGAACGGGGGGGGGGTTGAAAAAAAAAAAAAACCCGTTTCGGCGCGGGACAACCCCTTTAATTGTAGGAAGAGCAATTGGAATTTTTATGAGAGCTTCAAAGGGTAAAATCATCATAAGTGCAATGTACTTTGGATCCTTGCAGCTTTAAGGCAACAATAAATAGAGGCAAGACAAACAAAGACAGTGGCAGAGCCAGACTCAGATCGGCATTGATGCCAACAACTCTAGGGAGCTGGCCATATACATTAAATGAGTCTGCTGAACCCATCCATTTCGGCGGGTTTTGGACAACTAATAGATATTAGTATTAATTTTTACTTTATGGTGCCCACGGTTCAAACTGCATATTATATGATCTAATCCAATCTAATCTATATTATGTTACATAACTTTAAGATTAGATACAGAAGTAAGAAGGGACTGATGTTTGCTATTACTGTAGTTGACTTTTTGTTATGCCTCATGGCTCATTCACATTGGATGATAGTAGTGGGATCAAGAATTGCACCATAAAAACCTCTGGCATGTTTTTACCCTTTGCAATCCAATTTTGGATTCAGGGTTTCCTAGGGGGTTTTCTCTTTCTGCCATTATACAATGGCGACATCTGCTGGCTAGAGGGAGTATTGCGGTATGTCACATGCCGGAGAGGCCTCTGACAACAGAGCAGCCAGTAATATACAGTAAGAATACCCTGCCGGACATCTTCAGACATTGTAGCTTTAAAGGCTTTAATCAGAATGTTGGAAGACGTCAGACAGTGGATTGGAAAGAGTTAAATCTGTTTGATGTGAACATTTAGAACTCATTGAATTTGTTAATGCAAATTACTAAAGCACATTTATGACCATTGTGTATCCAGGTAGATAGGTGCAACAAGAAAATAGAAGCAGTATCTCCCAATACGACCTTATCACTTATCTGATGACCTCTACTTGCTCCTGGAGTATTTTTGCCCTGTTTTAGTTTGTAACCCAGTGGTGTTGACATGTTTGGCTTCGATGTAAGGGCCTTCTTCTAAGTAACGTTCATATTTCACCTAGTAAAGCGGACTGGTCAGGGCACAACTGTATTTTTAGACCTTTGTTTTGCATGTTTATAATTCCCTCATATTCATTGGGAGGAGTAGATCAGATAATGTGACAATGTGAACATTTCCACAATGGGTGGCTGCTGAACTTTTCAATGTTTTCTTTCCCTAATCATCTTATAAGGGAGCTTGTCACAATATTTCAGGCAGTGGTTTAGCTGAGCCCCTGTGTGTTCCAAGCTCCAGTAACTCTTGTAGAAAAGCTGAACAGGTCAGTTGGGTATATCGGATCCATAGACATGCTCATGCCTTCTATGTGATGTGTGCATGTAATGCGTTGAGTGTTATGCGGGTGTTGTGCCTTTTATAGGAAAATACTTCACTTGTCATTGCAGTGCATTGTTTGTCACCATATAGAGGAAATGTTGTGTTCAAGGTAGCATTTAAATAAGCATTGCAGCAAATCGGGGATAAGGTTTGTGCGAATGAATGGATACTCCTATAATCTTCATAATACAAAACATTGGCTGATTTTCTATAAACATGTTTGTTTTATATTTAGTGTGTTGCGCATATCATGGATAAACCCTTAGGACTAGAGTAGCCATGGCATAATCCTACTGTAATTGGCCCAAAGTGGGCTGCACGTACAGAATCAAAATACATGTATACTATATTATATACTCCAACTGAAAGTATTGCATGTATAGTAATTTCCCTTTAATGGGGAAAAATGGCTTCTACCTCATTGGGGTTTTTTTTTGCCTTCCTCTGGATCAACATTGGGGGGTAATAGGCTGGATGGTCTTTTTTCAGCCCTACATCCTATGTTATATGCAGTACATAGGAAACCTATAAACTGACATGTGCGAGGCCGAGATATAATTAAACTACAGTAACATGCCATAAGCAATAGTTGATTTTTCAGCTCTCCTTACTTGGGTTCCTATACGATCTTATTAGCATATGTAAATACTATAGGAAATTATGCAATAATACAATGCTGAATTTTGCTGATTCCACGACTTTAATTTTGTATTTATGTAAATGACAATATTATTTTCTACAGAAATGTGTCCTCTACTGGCCAGAAAAGAGAGGAATATATGGAAATGTGGAGGTGCTTGTTAATAGTGTCAGCGAACATGAGTACTACACAATTCGGAGTCTCACATTAAAGGTAACACATATCACTGAAAGGGAGCGCAAAAAGTTGTTTTGAGTGTAAGATCGTTTTTACTAATAAGTTCTCTCACTGTGGATGTTCCTTGAAATGCACTTAGGGTAGATGCAATGACACACTGGACCACATAAGGCTCTGTTCACACTGGGGCTGGGATCCACTCCCTCAAGTTTCCAGTGTTTTTACACGATCGTTCAGATTCTCGTTGGATCACGGGAATCCGAACAATAATCGTTCCGTGTAAAAGCTGCAAATACGTTGTGTCTTAAAAGGGTTGTCGAGTAAGGGGAAATACTTACCTAGTCCAGCAGTGTTGGAACCTCCACGTCAAGCCTGGTTCCAACACTGGGTCATTTGGTATATTTAGGGACGATGTTGTTTGGGCTAATTTGGCACTTTAGGCAATTTCATTAATGATAGGCGAATGAACACTAAATAGGATTATCCTTCAAAATATGCCAATGTCTACATAACGTATTAACAATGGACCGGGGTTTTTGATTACAAGTATACAATTTACACCATTCATTAGATGCATATCTCTCTTTTTTCTGATCGGATCAAACACTCCTTCAGTGTCTTGGCCGTGTCGTAAGCATTATCAACCAAAAAAAGTCGGATAACCTTTTTCTTTTGAAAGACTTTTGCAAAATGTCAGCATGTTGTAAAAAGTATGAAATTCGGTGCAGTTCTCCATT
Source organism: Eleutherodactylus coqui (assembly GCF_035609145.1). Taxonomy (NCBI): domain Eukaryota; kingdom Metazoa; phylum Chordata; class Amphibia; order Anura; family Eleutherodactylidae; genus Eleutherodactylus; species Eleutherodactylus coqui. The sequence continues at coordinate 136,749,733 of NC_089838.1, read as the reverse complement.
TTCTACACTGACTATATGCTACATTCTGTTTCCCATTTTTTTGCAGTGTCCACTGTTGCAATCAATATACCTGTTCATATCTACCGATTTAAATATGTTGATGTAATTATCTTCTTACTGTCATGTGTGTCATTAATTATGTCAAAACATAAAATCATTGATAGGATTTGTTGCAATTAATGCTGCTAAAGGTAGTAGAGCTAGTAATTAGATTTAAAGGGGCAGTTACTTTATGGAATGGATGATATGTGTTAGATTACTATATTCCTTAACCACACAAGAAGTACAGTTACGACCTGTGCACTCGGTGTTTGTATGGAGGGGTATCGGGAGCTGATTCTGTTTGATATGGTGCGGGTGCCAGCTGTTCTATTACAGCCGCCATCAATAGCCACGATCAGCGTGAAACGTGGCTGTTAACCCTTATGCTGGGTTCCCACGGGACTGTTTCACTGTGGAAATCTCGCGGTTTTACCGCAGCGAAAAACTGTGGGATTTCTGCTGGATAAGCGCAACTTCAAAATCCTGCTATTTTTAATTCGAAACCAAAATCCGTGCTGCTAATTTTGGGGTTGACTATTCTGCAGGAGGGCATATTCTACCATGCTATTGTGGAATTTTCCATCCTTTGTTAAGGATCCCTTAAATATGGCTCTCAGTTCTGACAGTGGCATTTAAATCCCCAGATTAACCCTCCTGGGTTTAGAGGACCACGGATAGTAAAAATACGGCGGTGCTCTAAGCCTCCTGCCTCTGCAATCAGTCAGAGGGCAGGAACGGGTTATCAGCTGTTAGTGACAGCTGATAACCCGGAGCAGGAGGGGTTTTTAACCCTTTCTGCCTTCTGCTTCCCCGATATACAGTGCTCAATAAGCACTGTATGGGGAAACTGAAAGTAACATTTACTTTCACTACGGGAGCCTCGGGGGGGGGGGGGGGGGTCATGTGACCTCCCGGGATTCCCTGCTATGCAGAGCTGGAGGGTCACACTTAGACGCTGGCAGCTCTGCAGGTGACTAATGTCACCACAGGGGTTGCTTTCCCCTATAATTAGGGCTCCTATGGACGCCCTAGCTATAGTGGAAAGTGTCAAATAAAGTTAAAAAAAAAAAGTGAATGTCCCCCAGAGGTCTTATATGACGTCATGGGGGACACAGATAGTAAAAAACATAATTACATAAATAAGTAAAACAAAACAACAGAATAAAACAACAATACATACAAAAGAAAAAGAATAACACAAAGTAGACGCCAACAAAAACCGTCGCCGTATGCGCCCTGTAAACCAAAACCATACATACTATATATCAAAATGTCCGAAATAAATAGAGGAACCCATTTCCATACTTTATTTTAGTGTAAATATAAAAATAATTAAAAAAAACTATAAATGTTAAAAAAATCATTTTTTTTAGCATTTTACCCCCAATAAAACTAAAAAACGGGAAAAAAAGTCAGTGAAAAAGATATTTAAAAAATAGTCCTATATGTCACGGGAAAAAAAAACGCAGCAAAAATAATTTTGGTAGCTAAAGGAAAAAAAATGGAACAGTAAAACCGCCACATGGGTAAAATCCCTAAAAAGTGTCTGGTCCTTAAGGTACAAAACAACCTGGTCCTTAAGGGGTTAAAGTCCTAAATGGCCCACCCACAATGCAATAGCGAGGCACCATTCGGTAACCATGGTAGCCTGGGACCTTTTAAAGCCCCCAGGGTTGGCCATGGCTGATTACCTATCAAGCCGATCCTGTGGCGTGGTTTGGTAGAATGCCTGTCAGGTCGGAGTATAATATAATACTATGTTATTACATTTAATTGCATGAGCGATCAAATGATTGCAAGTGCAAGTCCCCAGGGGATTAAAAAACAAAAATTTAAAAGTAAAAAAACTTTTATTATTGAAAAAAATTAAAGAAAGTAAAAATAAAAAAACAGCCCTTTTCCATTGTTAAAAAAAAAATCAATACTATAAAAAACAGAAACATATTTGGTATCGCCACGCCCGGAAAAATCCGATCTATCAAAGTAACACATTATTTTTCCCACATCATGAACATCATCAGGAGGACAAAAAACAAATGCCAAAATTGTGCTTTTTTGGTCACTCCATGTGTAAGAAAAAATGTAATAAAAAGCAATCAAAACAATTATGGGTACTCTGAAATCATACCAATAGAAACTACAGGATGTCCTGCAAAAAATTAGCCCTCTCAAAATTACAAAAGTTATGGCTGTCAGTAGATGGCTGCAGAAAATGTGTTCCAAAGATATTTCGTTTTTTAAAAGTAGTATAAAAAAATATATGTATAAATTAGGAACCGTAGTACTTGTATTGATCCATAGTATAATGTTATCATTAGAGATGAGCGAACATACTCATTTCGAGTAATTACTCGATCGAGCGTTGCTATTTTCGAGTACCTGGCTACTCGGGTGCAAAGATTCGGGGGGCGCCGGGGAGCGGGGGATGGCGTGGTGGAGCGGGGGGGTAGCAGTGGGGAACAGGGGGGGCTTTCTCTCTCTAACACTCCCCCCCACTCCCCTCTGCAACCCCCCGCTCACCCACGGTGCCCCCCAAATGTTTTCACCCGAGTAGAGAAGTACTCGAAAATCGCAGTGCTCGAGTGAAAAAGGGGCGTGGCCAAGTACGCTTGCTCATCTCTAGTTATCATGCCATTTTTGTCATAGTATATACATCAAAAAAACAAGACCCACCCAAAGATGGCAGAATTGCATTTTCATTTCACTCTACTTTCAACATTTTAACAGTTGCCTCTCTTTTATATTTCTTTTCAGCAAGGAAGCCAGTCGCGCATTGTGAAACATTACTGGTACACCTCCTGGCCTGATCACAAGACCCCAGACAGCGCTCAGCCTCTCCTTCAGCTCATGCTGGATGTGGAGGAGGACAGTGCAACATTTACTGGCAGGGGACCGGTGGTAGTACACTGCAGGTGATCATCAGTAGATCTGTTAATTCTCCTGTGGTGGCCAATCCACATGAGCTTGTGCCTACTGCTTCCTGCACCCACACCAGCTGCTTGCCACTTCTCAAGCATGCACAGAACACTCATACAAGGAAAGTGTGGACAGAGGTAGCAGAACATTCAGACCCCTTCTCAACACTGGCAGAAAAATTGTGACTATAGATTATATTACAGGCTGTAACTCAAACTGTGACCGTCACTTTACTTTTTTTTAATGTGCAGAATAGGCAATTTTAAGCATTTTTACAGTATGTTTTATTAGCCTATTCTGTAGATTTTTCCATGAAAACTCCTTTTGCTATGCAAAACATAGCAGTAGTAGAGGGCGCTCCAGCTGTGTCTGCACATGTTCTCTATAGTACAGCTGCAACACAGCTGTTCCCATTATAATACTATATTCAGAAATGTTGGATAGAGTTTTTCGAAGTCCATGCAGATGTTCTCCTAGATGGGTTTGAACCTAGGACCCCAGCACTGCAAAGCATTCATTGAACCACTGAATCACTAGTGGATCCGATTTTTACTGTCATTGACAAGTTGGTGCTCCTGAAGAAACGATTTACAGCAAAGGCATACCTGCTAGAGGTCTAGGACAGCCATCGCCATAGACAGCACCCTGCGATCTGCTGATGCATTGATGAGACAGTGAACTTATAAATGGAAAGGAAGGACAATGAATAGATCTCTTGCTACAATGAAAAGTATTTGCCATGAAAAACTGTAAGCTGATAGTGAAAATCAATCCAATTCAACATTTCAATTGCCCTAAACAGAGAATCATAGACTAGCTGGAGTTAACTGTGCTGATAAAATGGATGTTTCTGACCATTCACCTGTGAGGCCATTGTGTAGAAACTTTTCATTTAGCCCAGAAAGTTGGGATCAGGCTGTACTAACAAGTGTATGATTATTCCTCCAGGAGTGCATTGCACGTCTGTGACCTCTTATTACCTTTATATTTCTACCTGATACATTACACTTCAGAATATCTCCATATCCTGACTACATACAAGATGTTTTCCTCTGCAGAGCGTGCTTCCTGTACAGGAGGTAGATCGGAATGTGGTGAGGAAATATGGAATGTTCAGAGAAATGTCTTTTCAAGGAAGATGAAAGCAACATGCAGTCTAAAACATCCACCTTCCTTTATATATATATATATATATATATATATATATATATATATATATATATATATATATATATATATCATATGGATATGTTCATTTATTAAGGGGCTGTTTTGGTCATTACTAGTGGTAGACTGCCATTATACTCCTTAGACAAGAAAGTGCACTTAGCATCACAATAAAACCTACTACAATGATTCACCCAAAGAAAATCAAATTATCGGAGGCGGCCGAAAAAGTAAAACACAAACAAGCTCCAGTGGGTTTGGATCTGTAGATGTCTATGCAGAGATCAAATGCCATTACTCATCTGATAATAGTGTGTAGGCAAGGCTGTATTGTATCAGCGCTGTGAACAACAACAACAAAACACAAGTCTTAAACAATATGACTCCAAATACACTATATCACAATGCTTTTTATGGAATGTTATTAACCCCTTAGGGACGAGAATATTTTTTGCCTTAAGAACAAAGCCATTTTCCTTGTCACATTGCATGAGCCATACCTCGTTGACAAAGCCGTATGAGGTCTTTTATGGGGCGGACAAGTTGTATTTTTTATGGTAGATATAATGTGTTGTATAACTTTTATTGCATTTTTTCAGGGTGGGGATAGAACCCCCTTCCCACACACATGCCAGAAATTACCACCATTGTTCTGGGGTTTTGTCTTTACGGCTTTCAATATTTGGTAACAATAACATGATAACTTTCTGCAATACCAAGTATATATAAATAGTTTCTATTTTTTTTACTACTTTTGGCCAAATAAAAACACTTTTTAAAAGAAGAACAATTGAATCTGTATCGCTGTATTCTAAAACCCATAATAACATTTTTATTTTTCCGGCAGTGAAAGAGTTGCAGTTTTCATTGGTACCATTTTGAGGTACATGTGACTTTTGGATTGCTTTTCATTGTGTTTTTTGGGAGTAGAACAAAAGAAAAATAGCAATTCTGGCATTATTTTTTAAAATTATTTTTATGATGTAACAAAATATTTTCATTACGAATGCGTGCGATATGTGTTGCCTTTTCAAAATTTAGTTTTTTTTTAGCCATTTAAAAAAGGTTTTTGTGAGGAAACGTGAATTTTTTAACTGGATTTTTTGCTTTAAATTAAAATTTATTGAACTTTTTGATGCTGCTTTTTAGTCCCTGAAAGGGACTTGAAGATATGATCATTTGATCATTAGGATAGTACACTGCATTACTTATGTAGTGCATTCTACTAAGCCTATGACAGCAGCCTATTAGACTCTGCCTGAGGCTGAGTCACATGACAGACACGGAGGCCTTTTTCAGGCTTCCAGCTGCCATACGAACCTATTACTACCATCAGACTGTGGGGTACCGATGGGTGACAGGAGCCCCCTCCATTTGTAATCTGCTTTCATGCTACAGCTGCTATTGATTGGGGCGTGGAAGAGAATAAAATGCCACGATCCGAGGCCTCTCCTCTCCTGGTGGTTAGAGCAGGATCCTGGCTATCTCTACTCAGCCAAGCCACCACCTTAAATGGATGTATGTGCAGGTTTAAAATCCATTAGTGAGGTCAGTAAACGGCATTTTGACCGTCAGTAAAGTGTTAATATACACAGTGTACAGAGAAAAAATTAAGGTAATGCCTATATGATCTTGGTATATATTCTTATGATGTTTTCCATGACATCTTCTGTATTTATAAGTGAAATGTAGAATAATAATATAATGCATAACAACAGACTACAATTTTTTTAATGTATAGGCAGTGGCATTATAGGCATGCTATAACATTCGGGAGGAGAGCCACAGATTTTTGGCCTGGTGCCTCAGATCCTGAAGCGACCGCCACATCCAACAATATTGGCATCCTCAGGCCACGAATAAAGTTGAATACTTTGTTAGAACAAGGAGTTGTTCACGACCAGTCCTGCCAGTTACTCTAGGCCATAGGCACTGGTTCCACCTGCCAATCATGCTAGGCCATAGGCACTGATTCCACCTGCCAATCACTCTAGGCCATAGGCACTGGTTCCACCTGCCAATCACGCTAGGCCATAGGCACTGGTTCCACCTGCCAATCACTCTAGGCCATAGGCACTGGTTCCACCTGCCAATCACTCTAGGCCATAGGCACTGGTTCCACCTCCAAGCCATGACTCCTCTTTTAAAAGCATTTATATCAACTACACTCCTATCACCTTCTCTATTTAAAACCTTGACCAATGTGGAAACGCATCTAAAACCTCTGTACACATTTTCAGCAATGTCATAAACTATTAATCTGTGGTCTGTTTTCTTCTAGTGCTGGAATTGGGAGAACTGGCTGCTTCATTGCTACGTCCATTGGCTGTTGTCAGCTAAGGGAAGAAGGAGTTGCTGATATATTAAGCATTGTCTGCCAGCTAAGAATGGACAGGTAAATCCTTATCACAAGACATACTGTACATTAAGTAAAGAAATAACTAAACACTTTAAATGAGTTATCGAACCTTGTAAAATTGATGGCCTATACTCAGAATGCATCACCGATGTCTGATCGGTGGAGGTCTACCACTTTGAATCTCCGACGATCAGCAGATTGAGGAGGCCAGATATTAAAGGTCTTTGCCGAGAATAGGCGATAAATTTGACAACAATGTATAACCCTTTTAATCAGTTCACTCTTATGTATTGATGTGCCTGTGCCAGTATTTTATGTTAATTAGAAGAGTTTTATTGGATTTCCAGAAAGTACAATCGCTTGGGTTTATGTAATTTCTACCATATTTAGCTACATCCGATTATTCTTTCTAATTTATACCCAGGAAAGTTAATACATTCCTATGTATGACTTTACATATAATAGAGAATATGTATCTATATTTACTGTGGTCTAATAGTGTATTATGTGTCATACATTCAGATTTAAAATGTGCACACCCTACATGACCATGAGTTCCCAGAGACAGGGCAGCTTTTCCTGTCATTTCATAAGCAGACTGAAATGTATCCTGTCCAAATGATGGTCAAAGGACATAATTCTGCAAACCATCGGCTATATCTGAGAACTACATCTCAACACAGCTGAATATGTAGAATCTAAATGAAGTTCTGGTTTGGAACTTTTTCGGTGATTACATTCAGAGGTGTAAGTGGGTTGTCCAGTTTAGAAGATCCATTTTTAGGCCCTAATAGGGAATGCTTAGTTAATAGAGGGGGTCCTCTGTTTAGGATTCTCATCTCTTGTGCAGCATCCAGACACCTTGCCAGGTATTGTGTTGGGTGACCGAGGTGTTCAGTGCTGGACAAACAAGTTAGAGGCAGGGAACTTGTGAAAAGAGCAACTAGAGATTTTACTAAACCTTTAGTATCAGGTTACAGTCAATTTTGCCACAGCAAATAATCACAGTTCTTGTAAAATCCACAGTATATCCAATGTGTGAATCTCCGCATAAGCCCAGGGAGCTTTTCTGTATATCTGCTCTTTAATGCTACAGGACGTACAGTTATGTCCTGCAGCTTTGGGGTATGTATGAAGGTGGATCGCAGGTGGATCCTGCTCCATACAATACGGGTGCTGGCTGTATCTTACAGCCGACACCCGCCCGCAACAGCTCCGAGCTCTGAGCTGTTAACCCTTTAAATGCCGCTGTCAATTCTGACAGCAGGATTTAAATGCTACTACCGATGTTCAGGTGTTCCGTACGTCCCCCCGCGATGAGATCGCGGGTTGCTGTGCAGTTGTCATGACAGCCAAGGGCCTTCTGAAAAGCGTCAGGGCTGCCATTGCAGAGTACCTATCAAGACATGCCGTATTTATAATAAAAGGATCTAAATAATAAAACAGAAATACATATTTGGTATGACTGTGTTTGTAAAAGTCTGATCTATCAAATTAATGCATTATTTTCCTCGCACGATGAACGTGGACAGAAAAAAAATAAAGAACGCCAGAATTGTGGTTTTTTGGTCACCCCTCCTCCAAGAAAAAATGCAATAAAAAGCGATCAAAAAGTCATATGTATTCAAAAATGCTACCAATAGAAACTGCAAAAAATGACAACTATGCTGACGGAAAAATAACAAGCTATGGCTGTCAGAAGATGGTGGCAAAAAATAATTTAAAAAAATTAAATATTTGAAAAAAATAAAAGTAGTACAGAAAAAAAACCTATATAAATTTGGGAGCGTAGTAATCATACCGACCCATAGAATAAAGTTATCAGATCATATGTACACCGTAGAAACAAGATGCACTTGAAGATGGCGGAATTTAGTTCTTTTTTCCTTTTCACTCCACTTAGATTTTTTTTAAATATGGTACATTAAATAGTACCATTGAAAGATACAACTTGTCCCGAAAAAAAAAGCCCTCAGACATCTACATCAATGGATAAATAAAATAGTTAAGATTTTTTAAAAGGGGGGAGGAAAAAACAAAACAAAAGGGCTGCGTCTGGGTGACTTGCTTTTGGTGATTCCAGCTTTTCTCCTGTACTTTTACAAGCCTGTTTCACCTCACAATAGTGCTTTTACCTTATCCAAGCCTTAGAGTTCACTTTAGGTTGACTACAGATGTACTTTACTCCTGCTGGTCTCCACAAACAAGCTGAGGCTCCTTTCTGGGCTGGTAACAATCCTGCAGCTTTTGATGCTGTACGCTGCATAAGCAGATCATTTCCTTCACTCTGCTCACAGTCACTGAACTCTGCTAATGCACTGTGCTCTGACCCAAACACAAAGTGCAGGGTCTTATATTACCTCTCCCCCCAGAAGCGTCTAGCATCTTCTGGGTCAGCTCCCAATGCCAATCAGGTAACTTAGAGGGGCTGACTAACAGTAGGGAATTTCCCAGTTGCTAAGGCCAGGCAGAGATACAGAAGATGCAGCCATATAATCAAAGACAGTACAAAATATTTATATAGTGACACAGTATCCCTTAGATGTTAATATTACTCAGTAGTGCCAGTACTACTACACTACACTTGGCACTTTTTAGTGTGGATTTTAATGTGGATTTTGGTTCACAGTTTTTTGCTGTGGAACATTTGCACCAAATCCGCGCCATGTGAGCACAACCAAAAGATGTGTCTTTCTCCCTGAGGAGTAACTGTCCTGTCCAGCATTCCATCATTACACACTTTCCTCATTGACATGAAAGGAATCATAGAATGGTAGAGTTGGAAGGGACCTCCAGGGTCATCAGGTCCAACCCCCTGCTCAATGCAGGATTCACTAAATCATCCCAAGACAGATATTTGTCCAGCCTTTGTTTGAATACTTCCATTGAAGGAGAACTCAGCACACCCCATGGTGACATGTTCTACTCATTGATCACCCTCACTGTCAGAAAGTTTCTAATATCTAATCTGAGTCTTCTCCCTTTCAGTTTCATCCCATTGCTTCTAGTCTCTCCTTGTGCAAATGAGAATATGGCTGATCCCTCTGCACTGTGACAGCCCTTTAGATATTTGTAGACAGCTATTAAGTCTCTCCTCAGCCTTTCCTTTTAGCAAACCAAACATTTCCAGATCCTTTAACCGTTCTTCATAGGACATGATTTGCAGCCCGCTCACCATCTTGGTAACTCTTCTCTGATCTTATTCACTGGGTATATCCCTTAAAATATAACTTTAATTAATCAATACATATAAAATGATTGGGCCTCACAAAAAACAGACAAACTGGAACAGACAAACACAGGGCAAGAATTTTAGACCCTGGAAAAGGACCAGAGAAAATATATGCAATTGACACCTCTATTATAATGCAGAAGTATCCTGCAACGTGAGACGCTCTACTGCACTCTTTTTCAGTCACCATTGGGGATGGATGTCACCCAATAAAGATTAGAGGACCATATTAGGATGCGTCCTTCACAAAAAGATGAAAGGAGGGTGATCATTCCATCAAGGTAAGTGGTTTAAGGAACACCTCCAATGGTGCCGTACATTCGAGCTCCTATTGTGTCTCATCAACAAGGATCAGAATTTTTTAGAGGTGAAATGACAAAAGGCCACAAGGCCTATGTCTTCCTAGTACATAAACCCTCTTGAATAAGAGAAAAAATCTGGTTCTTGACCAGGTAACTGCCCTGTCTGGATAATAGCACCGGGCTAAAGATGCTGAAACAGTAGGACGCCAGCAGCAGCCTATGATAGGTCCTTGTCCGTGATAAAAAAAGAACTGTATATAGTCTCGTTTAGAATGGACAAACCACAAGCAAAGCTTCTTCGTCAATCATTTCCCTCCTGTCTACCATCAAGACAGGAGTTGCTGCTCTCACTCTTTTCTTCCAACTTTTTGCTCTGTCTCCTACCGGATTAGGGTTTACTTTTTTTGTTAGAAGCTTTCTCCACATATCGTGGGGTTGCTGGTTTTTGTGGACATTGTTCCCATTTGGTCACTTCTATCCCAAAAGCCCCCTTTTTTTAGGGGTTTTATCAATTTTTGGGTTTTTTTGGGACGCGTTATCTTCTATTTAGTGTCCCTTACAATCTGGTTAGGTTTATCTAGAGGAGCGAATTCCTCCTTTTTTCACCCAGGAGGACTTAACTACTTAGGGAAGTTCAGGGTTTCGTATTTATTGCCTGACAACAGCATTATTTTAAGTGTATGGCACCTGTGTATCATAGATTTGAGAAACGTTATAACTACCAAGGACAATTTCGTGTCTTATGACACCATCATAGATTACGGTTCCTGATGAGTCTGTGTATGACAGAAACACGTTGAACCAGTACGAACCATTTCTGCATTTCTCTCAGAAGGTTTTTCTGAATCTCGTCCTGAATGGTTATTGAAGCTTTATTCTGCATGAGAACGTATCAGTACCTTAATGGTGGCTCTCTGGTTATTTCTAGCAGAATTTGATTCTTCATTGATTGATGACCTGTGGTTGATAATCCATCAGACACTTGTGAATTTTTTTTTTTTTCCTCGGGGGGCATCAGCAGAAGCTTTGCTTGTGGTTTGTCCATTCTAAACGAGACTATATACAGTTCTTTTTTTATCACGGACAAGGACCTATCATAGGCTGCTGCTGGCGTCCTACTGTTTCAGCATCTTTAGCCCGGTGCTATTATCCAGACAGGGCAGTTACCTGGTCAAGAACCAGATTTTTTCTCTTATTCAAGAGGGTTTATGTACTAGGAAGACATAGGCCTTGTGGCCTTTTGTCATTTCACCTCTAAAAAATTCTGATCCTTGTTGATGAGACACAATAGGAGCTCGAATGTACGGCACCATTGGAGGTGTTCCTTAAACCACTTACCTTGATGGAATGATCACCCTCCTTTCATCTTTTTGTGAAGGACGCATCCTAATATGGTCCTCTAATCTTTATTGGGTGACATCCATCCCCAATGGTGACTGAAAAAGAGTGCAGTAGAGGTCTCACGTTGCAGGATACTTCTGCATTATAATAGAGGTGTCAATTGCATATATTTTCTCTGTCCTTTTCCAGGGTCTAAAATTCTTGCTCTGTGTTTGTTTGTTCCAGTTTGTCTGTTTTTTGTGAGGCCCAATCATTTTATATGTATTGATTAATAAAAGTTATATTTTAAGGGATATACTCAGTGAATATTTTGAGAAAACCTTTCCTCTATATCCCTCTGCCTCTGTGAATTATATCTCTTCTCTGATCTTGCTCCAGTTTGTCTATGTCTTTTTTTAAAATAGGGTGCCCAGAACTCGACACAGTAATCCAGATGAGGTCTGACTAAGGAAGAGTAGAGAGGGATAATGACCTAATGTGATCTAGACTCTATGCGTCTCTTAATATATCCCAGAATTGTGTTTGCCTTTTTGGCTGCTGCATCACATTTTTGACTCATGTTCAGTCTATGACCTATTAGTATACTCAAGACTTTTTCACACGTGCTTTACCCAATTCCTCCCACTCTGTATGTGCTTTTTTCATTTTTCTTGCTCAGATGTAGGACTTTGCATTTCTCCTTGTTAAATAGCATTCTGTTAGTCGACACCCACTGTTCAAGCTTTTATAGATCTTTTTGAATCCTCTCTCTCTCTCTTCTCTAGTGTTAGCTATCCCTCCTAACTTTGTGTTGTCTGCAAATTTGATCAGTTTCCCATCAATTCCCTCCTCCAGATCATTTATAAAAATGTTGAACAACACTGGGTCTAGGACAGAGCCTTGTGATACCCCACTAGATACATTCTTACACTTGGATGTGCAGCCATTTATGACCACTCTTTGAGTATGATCACTCAGCCAGTTGCGAATCAATCCACCTAACAGTTGCCTTGTCAAGCCATATTTATTCATTTTTCCAATGAGTATGGTATGAGATACTTTGTCAAATGCTTTACTAAAGTCAAGATATTCTATATCCACCGCATTTCCCTGTTCAACCCAGTCTGTTATTCTGTCATAGAAGGAAATTAGATTTGTCTGGCATGACTTGTTTATTACAAACCCTTGCTGGCTCTGGTTCATTACTCCATTTTTATCCAAGTACTTGCATACATGCTGTTTAATAATTTGTTTAAAGATCTTTCCCAGTATAGAAGTCAGGCTCACAGGCCTGTAGTTTCCTGGATCCATATTCTTCCTTTTTTTGAAGATTGGGACATTTACCCTTTTCCAATCTTCTGGGACTTCTGTTCTCGAGGAATTTTCAAAGATTATAGCGAGTGGCTCAGCAATTACCTCCGCTGCTTCCTTTAGTATCCTAGAATGTAATTCATCTGGACCTTGAGACTTGAATTCATTTAAGTTAGCTAAGTGTTCCCTCACCATCTCTCTGCTTATAGATAACCTGCATTCTTTTATTCCCCCAATAGCACAGGGAAGATCAGTTGATGTTCCATCTACTTTCTGAGAAAAAACATATACAAAATAGGAATTTAAAAGTTTGGCGTTCTCAACATCATTCTTAACCAAATCACCATTTTCATCTTGTAAGCTTTCAATAGCATCTTTGACTTTTCTTTTGCTTTTGACATACCCCCAAAATCCTTTTTTATTGCTTTCGGCCAGTGTTGCAAGCATCAATTCATTATCAGCTTTAGCTTTTCTGACACTTGCTCTACAGTTTCTGCAGATGGCATTATACATTTCTCTAGATATCCCCCCCTCCTTTGCATTTGATAAACATATTTTTCTTTGTTTTTAACATGTGTGCAAGTTTTGTGTTCATCCATTCTGGTCTCTTTAAATGCTTTCCATTCTTCCTTCTTTTAGGGATTGTTAACGATTGTGCTTTGAAAATTTCATTTCGCAATATTTCTCAACCTTGGGTGATAAAGGGAAGCCCCGGGGAGATTAAGAGATTACCCTGGGAAGATGAAGGGAACCCCAGGGAGCTGTAGGGAAGCCCCTGGGAGAGGAAGGGAACCCCCGCGGCTTCCCGTCATCTCTCTCCAGTGGCGCATATTTTGAGTCCCCGCAGTTCGGCGTTGAAAGATCACGGCTGAAGCTCGCGACTTCAGCGCAGAAAAGTCGTCCGTTCACAGGATTTTCAGCAGCTATAGTTGCGATTTTTTAGTGCAGCTAACAGCTGCATGAATTCCATGCCCATGTGAACGAGCCCTGATGGAGCAAGATCGAAAAATAGCAGCATGCCCTATTTTCGGGCTCTTCCGCTGTGAGTTGCCCATTAATGGGAGTCTATGACAGGCATCATACTCGCAAGTAAATGTGCCTTTTTTTTCCATTTTAGCTATTGGAACCACTAGGGGTTTTTATAAAGCATATTGCATGTGTTTTGCCCAAATGCATCTCACACACCTGAAGATCAAATGTAAACTTGCAGGTTGGTCTGATCTTCTTAGCCCAAAACGGGACAAAATCATGGCGTCTGAAGAAGCCCTAACTCCACATTTTTTCTAGAACGTTTTTGCTTATTTCATTGACCATGGACACGCATTAATTACCGTATAATTATTAGACAGTGGTGGTACTAGTCGTATACTGTTAATAAGGCTGCACTGTAGCATTACTAATGAAGGTTTATCTTCTTCCCTCAACAGGGGAGGAATGGTTCAGACCAGTGAACAGTATCAGTTTGTACACCATGCCCTGAGCCTTTATGAAAGTCGGCTGTCTACAGAAACAGTTCAGTGAAAGAGCGAGAGAGTTCACGCAATAGAGATCTTTTTAGGTTATCACCTGAATTACCGACCAGCAGTTTCTTGAAGGAGTAAAGTAGACTCCATGGACAAGAATGTAGAGTGAACATTAGAGGAAATGTCGGAAAGTCTGCACAGACGGACATTGAATGTACCTGCACTGCAAGTCTCTGCAGAAAGCAATGGACAGTATAGAAGATGTACATGGATTTCCGTATATATAACTGGAAGGTGGACATACCTGTGAAGTAGGATATTCCACCGCACAGAATGTACGTACTACTGCGCCAGTGGCTGGGTATCTAACGATTATTCAGTGTATAAGAAATAAACGTTTGCGAACTTTGTGTCTTGTAAATGGACTGTCAGTTGTCACTCTGTTAAGTGCTATTACTTATTATGTGGTGAATTTGTTTCCTGCCCACATAAGACTATTGCTGCTAGTGTTCTGAGTACTATGATTAGTTTCTTTCTAATTCAATAATATTTCTCTGTTTTTATCTAAATGGTTCAGAAACAGTGAACTTTTTATATGGAGATGTGGTCTTTGTTCTATTAGCAATTGTGAATTTTCCAGCAGGACATATAACAGAGCACAATGTACTGTACTTTAATCAATGGATATGCATTTGCTGTATACTGTGGGTTGTACTACTTGCTGCGCCTCTTCTCCAAATCTGAATACAGTGTATTTGTAAATCCTGTGAGTAATTTTACCTGACAACTTTATAGCATATATTGAAACTGCAAGAAATAAAATTGTTGTCTCCAGACTGATCATTTGGTGCCGTTGTGGTTTTCTATTGTAATGCAGTGTATAATTTCTACCTGCTATCAGGGGTCACCAACCTGTGGCTTACCAGCTGCACTTGGGATGGCATGCTGGGAGTTGTAGTTTTCCAACTGTAGAGTGACACAAAGCGCGGCCAAGTTGTAACCAAGTTACAAACAACCTCATGATGCCGATAATCTTGTGGGGATTCTTACCAGACGCAGAATGGCGGTAAGAGTCTCTGTGTAGCCTAAAACCTAGTTCATATTAGACGCTAGCTATCAGAATGTCAATGTCATTTGTATATAGTAAGGGCGATTTATTATTACTAATTAAGTTTAGACAGCATAAAACTGAACCAGGCTGGTGCAAGATGCGCCAAATTCATCACAATGGCTCACTCTGATTTGGCGCATCTTGTAGTCTTGACGTTGCATAGTATATAGATAGAAGTTTGACAAGTGCTCAGTGTAAGTAAGCATGTACCTATAACTAAGATAATTTATCTTTCATAGGAAAACTCAGCTGTAACATCCAGTGTGCCAAAATTAGACAGATTTACTGACGGTGAAAAAGTATGGGAAAGTGTCTAAAACTAGAGAACAAGGAAAGTGGAGAAATGCCCATAGGAACCAGTTAGGTTGTTACATCATCTGTCTTTTAACCTGCCAGAAATCTATGGAGCCTTAAATGTTTTTCATTGCATTGATTTTTTTATGAATCAAGTTTAATCTTTACAATTATGATGAAACAACAATCGATGGCCAAAAATGTAACATTCAAAATAATGTTTAGCATTCACTAGCAACACTGTCATAGTATACAAGTGAAGATCTAGCAAGAAGCACAAGAATACTCTATAGCCATTTCAATGAGCCATTGAAGTGTTTAGTTTGTGTGGAACACAGTGAAGAAATCTGATGCCATTTATATAATTAGCGGCATAATATTCCATGAAATACATTTATGTATTAACAATTGTAATAGCAAAAAATACATTGAAGAAACTGGAGAGCCTGAAAGAATATCCTATAATGTGAATGAATCCGTACTGTATAGTCAATGTACGTCATTTTTACTATCATTGTTTTTACAGGTCATTTCACTAAATAATATAGTAATACCATCCGCAGCAATGGATCTCACACAGATGAAGCACTCAGCAGAAATCTAAGGCAATTTACAATTTAACTGTTTTTATTTTCAGCGAAGTTCCAGATTTGCATTACATATGTAGTTATAGAAGAACACATTCTGACGCAGGTTGCTGGGTCATACGAATGTGCTTGCTTTGCACTCTTGGCTGCTCAACTCCGAGACCTCTGTACAAGGTCCAGACACAAACATATACATAGATATTAAATCAATGCTGAAGACTCATGCAAGCTGGTGTAGAGTCCCCAAAACAATTGAATAGAAGGAAGTTCTCGTCACTGACTTTTTCCCTCTGTGAAGGCTCATTTCCTTCCTAAAGTTAGCTTCACTTATCTAAGTTGTTGGACTGAAGTATGGAGTGACTACTAGGTGGAAAATGGATGCATTTTTACATGTTCTGCTGATAATCTGCTTGTCCTACAGGATAACAGGTAAGTGAGGGATCCAGGTGGGGAGTATTGATCCAGAAGTTTAACCAGGGAAGAAGTGTGTAGAAATGATCTACTGTCATCAAACTCAGCACGTCTCATAAGCTGACACTGCAGTCTATGTGTGAAGCAGGAATCCCAGCAGACGTAATCTGTGGTGGTAGATTCTGTTGTATCCTAGAATTGTACATCTTCATTCAGACAGGCAGTTCTGTTGGGAAGGCCTCAGCAACTAAAATGTAATACCGGCATTCAGTGCCAGAACCACTAAATAGGGGTTTTCACACTTTGGAACTATCATTGCATGATTTTAGAAAGTACTGCAGTTTAAGACTGGATTAAAAATGAAGCAAAGTCTACACTTTGAAATAATGTATTTCAGATTCACTTGGCCTATGGTTGGGATGTAGTCACTCTAAAATCCCAGGACACTGATAAGTAAACCCTGTATGTTCATTCATATCAGCTGTTGGAGACTATCCTTCATAGTGCATGGCTCCTGATTTGTAATTCGCCAAGTATTTTACCTCTGTTGCTAAATAGTGCCAACATATCCAACAGTGCTGTACATACAGATATTATCACCCACATATCTTATTATTATTATAGTAAACTCAAGCTGCAACTAGTATAATTCACAAGACTGCAGTATATACTACAAATAAAGGTTCCTGCAGATCTAGCTAGGCAGATATCCGCATCTTTACATAGGATATGTTCAAGTACTTCACTATTTTGCCTTAGTACATTCAGTTTTTACCTTTTAGCACTCATTATAGTCAAGTCTAAGTTTAGCTAATAAATATTAAAGTTTGGCAAAAATGTTCAAGCTCATTAAGATAAACAGAAAAACTGCTACACTAAAAGCCTAACATGTTAAATAAGTTGAAATTCCTTTACAATCCTTACAGATGTAAACAGGAAATTAGAACATGTATGAAACGAAAAACTGAAATACGTGTCCTTATCTGCTCTCTATAGGACATTTAACAATTGGAGATATGGGTAGATGAGCTCCTTGCCTTTATGTCTATGGAGATTTGTTTAGTAGGGCTGAAATAAAGGTAACCATAAATGGACCTAGTAAGGGCTCTCTCACGCAAGCGTTTTTTACCACATATTACATGTACGGGTTTTCCCAATGTATACCTCCAGCATATGCCACTGTATAGTAATATAGTGGTATATATCATCTATAGACTCTCATATTAAATAAAGCATACCTCAAAGCATGAAAAAGGAATACCAAAATATACAGACTAGAGATGAGCGAGCACGCTCGGATAAGTCAGTTACTCGAGCGAGCCTTGCTCTTCTCGAGTAGCTGCATTCTTGTCCGAGCGTGCTCGGGGGGTGGTGGGGGGTAGCGGGGGAGAGAGTGAGACAGATCTCACCCCCCCCCCCCCCCCGCCAACCCCCGCCACCCCCCGAGCACGCTCGGAAAAAGAGGAATTACTTGAGAAGAGTGAGGCTCGCTCGAGTAACTGACTTATCCGAGCGTGCTCACTCATCTCTAATACAGACCCAGCAGAAACCAAGATCACTGTTTTGGCCTCCGTCGGGTGAATGAGGCCTTATGGATACATTTGACATATAGACCAGCATCTTACTCAGCATATATATCTAAGGGCTTAAAAAGACGAACGGGAAACACCATGATTATGTATAACGCGCAGAATATTGATTTCAATGAATTTATTCTCATTCCTTTTTTTTGTGCCCGTTGTTTTCATGGGTGCAAAAAAATAGGACCTGACCTATGTTTCTGCATTTTGTGCACCAAAGACCTGCATGTAGGGCAATAGGAGGTACGCAAACATGGACATCTGCCCATTCGTGCATGCGCTAAATGATCTGAATCACAGGTGCTGTTTTTGTGCCACTTTGTGATGCTGTTTTTTGAGCCGAAGTCAGAAGTGGATTTAGAAGGGTTGCGAAATATAAAGCACTTATACTTCTCCTTCTTACTGGATCCATTTCTGGCTTTGCCTCAAAAAATGCATCAGAAACTGCATCTCAAACTGCATTAAAAGCTTCATGTGTGTCTCTAGTCCCAAAGGCCCTTTACATGGCTTGGTGATCGGGCAAGAAGGTGAAGGTGCCGCCGATTACCCAATGAAATAGCCCACATTCTTCCATTGGGTGAGCTCATCTTTCATGTGGTATAAAACTCATTGTTGCCGACAGCACATCTCTCCATATGAATGTGCGATATGCTGCCAACAGCCGCTAAGCAGTTTGGAGGAAGGGCTATCATATGAACAATTGTTCCTCCCACAATTGTTCTGAATCGGGTTAGGTAAAAGAGCTTAACGATCTGATTGAACTGTGCTCATTACATGGTCTGGATCGCGGCATGTAAAAGAAGCCTTAGGGCCTCGAGAGACGAACATTTACACAAATACGCTTATTTGTGTATGAACAAGGTTTGGCAATAATCAGGCTGTTATACAAGTCTGCCAGTTCAGACACCAGTATGTTACTCCCTTTCCATGGAAAAGAATGGCTATTTAAAGCCTAATGTGGGCCAACTGTCTTCTTTTTCCTGTATTTTGCGCAGTGTCACACCCTTCCCCTTGCTGTTATTAACCGGCTCAGACTTCTATGGCAGCTTGCTGCATAAAACGCAGAAGGATAGGGCAGGTCCTATCTTTTCTCACATGCAGGAATCTCGCTTATGAGAAGGAGCCCATTGAAATCCATAGGTTCTATTTGTCACATCTGCAGACGTTCATCTGTTTAAGCAATAACATAGTCTTCTCTTGGAAAAATGTTGGAGGTTACCTAAGTCTGCTCAGATACATAGCAATGTACCAAACTATGCATATCATATTTCTTTTCATCCAAGAATTACAAGAAATTATATTCATGCTTACATAATTGCAAGATTTTGGTTCTATCATAAAGATATATGAAAACATTGAGTCTATTACCAATTACTGTCAATTTTAGTATTGGTTTAGCTAAACCTTAAAAATAGATCAATGAAAAGTTCAGTCAGACAAAAAAAATTGTCAAATGTGGACTGTAACAATTACTGGTGTCTTTCTGTATCATGATAAGGGGATTTCTAAATAATGACATAATGAAAAGTTGTCCCATACAAATATATATGTCATGTCCGCTGGGCACACCACGCCACAGCACAGAGGCAGGGAAACGTCCTCATAGAACCGCAGCAACACTCAAAGTATATGCTAGGACAGGTTACACCACCCCAGGCTAAGAAAGAAGGAGAAACCTGTCCCTCACTAATCAGGGAAAGTGGGAAACCCCTGCCTGAAAGTGGGTTAGGCATCCTAATAAGGACGGTTCCAAAGTCTTCACCTAAGACCTGACTATCCCTGATTAGGTACCTGAAGAGAAGTATAAAAACACCGGACATGCCACTGTTCACACCTACACACAGAACAGGACTCTTCACACCTCATGTCCAGCCACCTGCACAGACACAGAACACTTCACTATTCACACCAAAACACCAGGTAATGCATAACACACAGAACAGGACTGTTTACACAGCACATATCCGGCCACCTGCACAGACACACAGAACACGTCACAGTTCACACCAATAACACAGAACAGGGACCCCACTCAGAACTCTCATGCATACAGATAACAAACAATAGCTAGCGCAAGTGTCCTCACACCAAGGGGAAAGAGTCAAACACCAAACTGACATACAGGGAACAATGTCAGGCATCACCCACCTAAACACACACAAGGCATCAGACATTTGGAGGTCATACCTGTCAAAGGGAAGGGGAGAGGGCATCTGCATAAGATGCAGACTGGGAATACAGGTGTCCAGACCGTCCATAGGGAAGGAGATAGAGACACTACAGACTAAACATGCAACAACACCAAGCTACCTCTAGCCAGAGGAGCTCATATTTATGTGCAGCAGACTAGTGGGGATTGGCTGGCTGGAGAAACTCCACACCCAGCCAGCTCAATTATCCCACACCGGTGAAACTGTGCTGCTGGAAACCCATATAGAACAACAGATGCAAGCAGCACAACCTGACAATATAGTATTCCCGATTTACAGATTCACATTCCTTTCACAGATAAGTTTTCACTGTTGATATACAATTTTCAGAAAAGCAAGTGTTCTAATATATGTTTGTTATGTCCTTTTCCAACCAAAGGTATTTTTGGAATAATGTAGCACATGTTCCCCTTGAAAATAAAAATGTTGAAGGGGTTTTCAAGAACTACAGCATTGATGACCTATCCTCAGGTTAGGTTATCAATAGTTGATTAGTGGGGGGTCCACCCGTCAGAATCCCCACTGATCAGCTGAGTTAAGGAGCTACAGGGCTCAGCCTTTTCTAAGGTCTGTGATGGTACGTTCATTGGTCACATAGCCTGAGAGCAGCTTAGTCCAGCTCAGTTGAAGTGAATGGCGCTTAGCTGCAATACCAAGGACAGCCTCTATAAAATGTATAGTGCTGTGCCTGGTATAGACTGAAGTGACAGTGGTGCTCACCTGAGCACTGCTGTCATGTTTCATCAGCTGATCGAGGGATTTTCCGATCGCCACTGATCTATTGATGGCCTCTTCTGAGGATAGGGCATCGAAAGTGTAGTCCTGGAACAACACTTTAAATGAAAAAAATCAATGAAAGATAAAATGCTCTTGTTTTAAGGTAGTTAGAAACATCTCACCATGGCTAACTTGCTATAGTTGTCTACCTACAAACGTGAAAGAAAAAAAGACTGAATGAGAACTTAGTTTTAGCTGTTATTCACATTGTTGTACCAGGGATCTTGGGTACAACAGGAAGCTTCAGGGAAATGACTATAAGTAGAGCATTCAGATTGTGAATTGCAAAGTGTTAACATATAATAATCAGCCCAAGCCAGTCTAGCTTTTGCTGATTCTTTATAGGCAGATTCCTTGGGACTTCAAGACTCAGTTGTCATATATTTTATCAGTCTCATTGTGACAATGACCTTTGAAGATCATTGAAAAGTAATTTAATAGAATGGAACCTTTAAATAAACCCTGAGGGTCTCAATTATAAAACAATAGGACCATCAGCAATCACCTGTAGCTGTTCCAGTATGAAACCACTATAGCTGTGTTGGCTCTGTTAATAAAAGCCATGACGCTGGTAGAAACAGAACATTACATGTTTATCTTTTTGAGAAAACCGTGTGACACCAATATGTCTGTCACTACGTCTTCCAAGGATATTACTGTTACGTCCGCCGGGTGCACCTCTCCGCTTAACGGAAGCAGGAGTGTTATTACATTCAAACAGGACACACTGGCTGGAACACCAAAGGGACAGTGAACTGCATACTGGGAAGTGGACTCACGGACAGACATAAGATAAGGACTGACAAATGACCAAAACACTCATTTTGCATACCTGCACAAAACAGATGGAATTCCTATAAAAGTATGAGGTATTAGTTCGTGGATAGGCCTAGTCACTTAAGCCCGCAAGCCACTTCAAGGCTCCTCATTGTCTCGGAGGTCCCTACTCTAATGAGACAACATCTACCAGAACCCTGCCTGCAAGCAGGGTGATCGCTCCAATAAGGGCGGCCCCATATTGGAACCTAAGGGTTTAACTAGCCCAGAGGTGACAAAAGATCCATCAGGACACAGTGAACAGGACACAGTTCACACCAACATAATAGGGCTAGCATGCAATACAGAAGAAGACTATCCACACCTAATGTCTGGCCACCTGCACAGAGAGTGGGCAAAACATTGTTAACACACATAATACATACCAAGGCATGCAGGAAAACCAAACCCTAGAGTGAAGAGATACCAGAGGGACTGATTATATATATATATATATATATATATATATATATATGTGTGTGTGTGTGTGTGTGTGTGTGTGCAGAACCACAGGTCCCAGAAGCACACACCTAACAATTGCTTTCTGAAACTTGTGATATATGTTATACCAATATACAACTTTTCCCTTAACCTCATTACATAACTAGACAGATACGCTGTTCTGGTATCTGGGAAACTGATTGGAAACTCCAGTAAGCATAACAGTGGGTTGTCACCCTTCTTTCCTAAAAACAGATATGAATAAGAAATAGTGGTATACATTTTTACCGCTTCCCGTCCCAGGATGTATATATCTATCCTTGGTAGCAAGTGATTTCTGTGAAATAATGTATATTTAAATCCACAGTGAACTGCCTATGACTGACAACTGACCCCCACTGCATTAACGGGGATTGACAAGAATGCCGATCCCTGAGGTTAATCCCTTTCACTCGATATGTATGAAGTTAACAGAGGGAAGGAGCTCACTTGTTGATGTAATTGTCTCTGGAATCACATGGTATAGGGGCAGTCAGAACGGACGTGTCAACTTGCTTTATGGGTGGCTAGACACAGGAACAGACAGACAAACAAGACTCTAAAGTCCGCCTACCAATGGACGAATTGGGCAGGATAATTCTAGGGCATCTGCCCACCAACAGACGGGTAGGACAAAAAACCATGAACTGGGCATCCAATAACCAGTAGACGGGTGGAACAGATGTAGCACGGAATACAGATATAAAGCAGTGACTGACAAATAACCCAAAACACTCACCAAGCATACCCGCACGCATAAACAGATGGAATAGATTGTGTACGAGGTATTGGTTCATGGATTGGCCAAGTCACTGAATCCCACAAGCCCACCTCATGGGTCCTCATTGTCTCGCGGGTCCCTACTCTAATGAGACAACTAACCCCAGGAAACCTGTCTGTAAGCATGAAAAAACAAATATATATTTTTAGATATAAATATGTTTTTATCAAAAATAAGGGTTTGTATTGTAAACAATTAAAAAAACCTAAAGAAAAAATACATCATTTTCAAGTTGCTGTAATTGTACCTACTCACAGAAAAAAAGTTATCATGTCATTTATATTGCATAGTGAATGCTGTAAGAAGAAATAAAATTGATGTGTTTTTTCACCCTGCCCTCCAAAATAATGAAATAACAAAAGTTATTTCATATATTATTTGTACCCCAAAATAATACCAAGAAAAACTATAACTTGTCATACAGTCAATAAGCCCTCATACAGCTATGCCAATTGAAAAATATAAAAAGTTACGGCTTTTGAGAAGTGGATATGCAAATCGATCTAACAATGTATCTTTTACAGAAAATGATGCCTTCATACCTGTAGAAAAGATGTCTTTAAAAATTCTGTACCATATTCAGATTAGATTCGAATGGTCCACAGGGCATACTTGGAGAGTTCCAGCCTCTCAGAATCTTCTGTTTTCCAACTCCTCTGCGTCTGAGTGATGTGGATGATATCCCCTATGTCATCTACTGGCCAGTGAAGACAACTATGTCCCAGATGTCAGAGAAAGACCAGTACAGAGAACCCTGATGAGCCTGCCCAAAACAGATCAGACGCCTCTGTGCCTGCACCATCCCACTCTGACTTATGGACATTGGCTCCTTCACTGGAGATTAGACAACCCCCCCCCCCTCCCCGACATGTTCCTAGAGGGTTGTCAATTTATTCATAGATTTCTAGGAGGAACAACAGATGCACAAGACAGAATTATAAAAAAGTGGTATGATCTGGTATATTATGAGTAACACAAGTATTTACTGATATGTCAGGAGGAATTACCAGTCCTCTTTCAATTAACACTGAGGAGACTAGAGACTACATGAATATTACTCAATAACTGAGGAAGTCATGCATTTATGTTGTTGTATATGATAAATTATAATGAGTTTTTCCTCTTACTGTTACAGAGAGCTTTCTAATCTATCATGACCAGAAGAATGTTTGTATTAGCATTGGCAAGTTTGTGAGCCTAACCAAATGTAACGTGACATATTCCAGCCAGCAATGGAAATGGACTGAGGATGGGAAGCTTCATAATGTCAAATCTTCCATGTGTCTTGGCATCTCTTCCACTTCTGCATCACACTTCCGCCCGGCTATACTTATTGACTGTGTTAAGGCTCCCACGTGGACATGCCATAAAAGTGAACGACTTCTTGAAGTTGCAAATACTTCTTTGTTCTTAAGAAAACAGGGATCCCGGGTCGTTGTTAAAAAGGGAACAAAATACCCCAATACCTGGAAAAGATTGGAAGTGGACAAAATGGGAAAAGGTTTATTTGAAAACATATGTCTAGATAATGGTAAGTAATTTTAAAAGAAAACCACACACATAGCCCCAAGATAGGCTTTAAAGTAATTTCCACATACTATCACAATATTATGTATTCCTCTTTCTCACATCTATCTATCTAAACCCTTTTTAGTTACCTGAATTTCTGCGTTAATTATTAAATGTGGTCTGATTGATTTGAACGTCACAATTATAAACAAAGCCAATGTAACTGAACGAACAACACACAAAGTATTGTACCATTCATTGTTTTTATTGAGCACACTGAGAAAGCATCCATGATACAGGGGGAAAAAGTAAATGAATCCTCGTTTTATTGTTAAGGCGATGAGATTAGAAGTGCGGGTTTCACAGGTCATTTGCCCATTAAATAAAGTAAGATTACTGACAAATCTGTTTTTCTCAAGAAATAGTGGTTAGAGTGAACTATACCTTTATACAAGCAACTTTCAGAATACCTCAGAGGATATTATAGAGGTAAATTAAGCTGGAAAAGGGGAAAAAAGCATTGCTAAAACCTTGATGTGTATCAGTCCACAGTTAGATACATTATCTCCAAATGGAGAAAATTCAAGCCTGTTTCTACTATAGGAGTTGACAATCCTAAAAAAGGTTAAAATGAACCCAAGGGTAACAGCGAAGGACCTACAGAAGACTCTATAAGTTGCAAAAGCCTCTAGTAATATGTCACTCATAGAAAAACACTGAACAAGAATAATGTTCATGGATGGACACCCAGAAGGAAGCCCCTGTTGTCCAATAACAATATTGCAGCCCATATCAAGTTTCCCAATAAGATCTGGATGTTCCAGAATGCTTCTGAAAAAATGTTCCATGGACAAATAAAACAAAAGTTGAACTATTTAGCACAGTGCTATGCTTGGAGTAAATAAACCACTCTACGCAACACCAAAACCTCATCTCAACTATGGAGCATAGCGGAGGCAATATCACTGTTTGGAGATGCTTTGCTGACTGGAAGCCCTGCAATCATTGAAGGAGCAATGAATTCTAGCATGTATCTGTCACGATATGCCATGACTGCCTGTCATTGAAGCCACGGTCTGGCGCTGCTGTCCACCAGGTCCTGCATGCAGTGTTTTGTTCACTACATGCTGAACTTCCTCTGCTTGTTCCTGGATGTTTGCCCATAGGGTGCATGTGCTTCCACAACTCTTCTTATAGGGCAAGTCCATGCATTTTAAACTTGTCCCCCACCAATCCCCATCCTTTTTCTGCTATTTTAGGCATTCTCCCCATATGGAAGATGTCTAAGCAATGTCTAGTTCAGCCATTGTGACAAAGTCCCCATTTGTGTATATTCTGATTCTGATTCCCGCTCTGACTCATGACTATTCTGACTTCTGTGCTCCCTGACATTTGCTCAGTTTATTGGACTTCATCTTGTTTGCTGCCTGCCCTGACCTTTTGATTGAACCTCAATACTGCTACTGTACTCTCAGCCCTAATTACCTACTCTCCAGTTCACACCCCAGGTACCACACCCCAGTGCATGTGCAATGTCAGCAGCCACACAAATGAGAACATCTGCGTGTATAATGGCTTGTGTAGCCAGCAGCGAAATATGTATTCTGGTTGGAGAGGGTCAAGGGTGAAAACCGAGTTTCCCCAGATTTGCCCCCTCAGATAGCTCAAAGCCAAACCAGTGTGTGGCAAAGTGGACCCACATACGCCTAATAGTATCAAAACAGTTTAGACAACCTAAAGCCAGCAGTTTATTACCTCAAGCTAAAGAGCCATTGCGTGATGCAATAAGACAATGCACCAAAGCACATGAGTAAATCAACTAAAGAATATTTGATAAAGAAGAAGATTTATGTTTTAAACTGACAAGTCAAAGTCCTGGACTTAACATTATCAAGATGCTGTCACATGACCTGAAAATGGCTGGGCACTCAAGGCATCCCAGAAATACACATGAACTGAATCATATTTGCAGAGAGAAATGACCCCAAATTTCTCCTCCACATTATGTAAATTGCATTGGCAGCTGCAAGAAATGTTTTGTGGAGCTGCTTAAGGGGAATCCACAGGTTATTGAATTCAAGGGTTCACTTACTTTTCCTCACTGCACCATGGATATTTGCTAAATATATTCAATAATTCCCTTCCATGCAAGGCAAACTAAGAAATATGACAAGGTTCTGGGATTCCAGAGAATCGATGGAAGGACACATGACATGAATCCCCCGGGAATATAACCCCTACCACAGTGGATATGATCGCAGGGTTATTGTTATGTAACTTGTATGCCAGGGAAAGTTTTGTGTAATTGGTAAGAAAAAAATTTCATTCAATAAAAACAATTTGAATAACTATATTTAATAAAAGACATGAACCGTACAATTCTTTGTGCATCATTAGTTTAGTTACTTTGTGTTTATCTATAATTGTGACTTAGATAATAATCATATTTTATTAGTAATCAATGTAGAAATTCAGGTCATTCCAAAGGCTTCACTTACTTTTTCTTACAAATCTGTCTACCTGTTTTCTATGTAGTGATAATATAATGGAAGCTGCCAAAAACATTAACATTTAAATTTGTGAGCGTCATTCAGCCTTTCAGTGAGTGCAACTTCTATGTGAGATCAAACCCTATGCTGTGATCCACAATAAAGGTATAAACAAAAAGGTAAAAAAAATACAAGAAACAACAACAAATTATATATCACCCTTCAAAAAGCACTGTATTGCATGGGAAAAATTCAACTGTCCACGTTCAAATATGGATTTAATAAAGCATTAAATCAAATAACTATGTATGTAAAACCAATCAATAAAGTACTCAGCGCATCTATGTCACATAGCAGATTATTTATTCAAAATTCTGCATGGGTAATGAAGTTATGATGGCAAAATGTGACAAAATGCGCTGACTCCAGGTGATTGATCTATGGCAGACTAAGTGAAATACTTGAATTTAGATTTTGCTTGTACAGTAAGTGCATTCAATTAGAGGTTTTCCAGATAAAAGCTATTCATGACCTAACCTTAGGATAGGTCATCAATAGTTAATCCCCGGTTACCCATTACTTGGGATCCCCAGCGATTAGCTGGTAGCTCTGTCACTGTCTGTGCAGCGGGCTGGATGTCATTATCAGGGTCGGGAGCAGAAGTACCATAGCTGGCTTCACTACCGTTGTGCCTCCAACCATGGGGATTGACACTTCTGCCTCCAACCATGGGGATAGACACGGAAATCTAATAGAAGGCTTTAGCTCCCATTGATTTCAATGGAAGCAAAGCCAGGTATGGCAATTCTGCTCTCGACCTCGATAATAATGTCTGGCCTCACTATACTGACAGTTGGCCGGACGATCAACTGATACCCAGGGATCCCGTGCAGTAAGTCCCCAGAGAATAACTATTGATGGCCTATTCTGAGGATAGGTAATCAATAGTTTTTGACCAGCAAACCCCCTTAAGTTTTAATTTTTTAAAAATAATCATCATTATGAGAGGAGCTTGTTATGTCTATCAATGTAGTCTAAAAACATGCACTATATGGACAAATATATGTGGACACCTCCATCATCAAGCTGGATGGATATCTCATTAGAATACCATTAATGTTTATATAGAGTTGGACCCCTTTTTGCAGCCATAACAGTCTAGACTCTTAAGGGAAGGCTTAACACATGATTTTGGAGCGTAGCTGTGGAAATGTATGCCCATTTAGCCAAAAGAGCATCTATGAGGTCAGGCACTGAGGTTGGATGAGAAGGTAATCAGCATTCCAATTCATCCCAAGGGTGTTCCATTGCTTTGAGGTCAATGCTTGGTGATCCCTCACACCAAATTCATCAAACCATGTCCTTATAGACCTTATTTTGTATACAAAGGGACAGTCATACTGGAACAGGAAAGGGCCTTCCCCAAACTTTTGTTACAGAGCTGGAAGCGTTCAATTGTTTAAAATGCCTTTGCATGCTGTAGCGTTAACATTAAGCTTCACTGGAACATAGATAAAAAAAACCCTGAAAAACAGCCACATACCATAATCCCTTCTCCACCAAATTCTACAGAAGGCCCTATGTATTCTATGTGTAGCATTCTTCAGGCATCTGCAAAACTCACATTCGTGTATCAGAGTGCCAGAAAGTGGAACATGATCACTCCAGAGTATACGTTTCCACTGCTCCAGGTTGCAGTGGTGGTGAGCTTCAGACCACTTCAGCCAACACTTGGCATTGTGCATGGTGATCTTAGGCTTGGAATGCATTTCATGAAGATCTTGACACACAGTGATTGTGCTGACACTTATAGGGGCAGTTTACAGCTGTAGTAAGTCAATAAAGAAATAGAAGGTGATTTTAATGTTCCTTGGCACTTAGGCTAACTTCACATGGGCAACCGCGATATGGGGCAATGAATCCCGCCCCCATATCACACTCCCCACCATGTGAAATCCCTGAGGATGTGAGGCGTTTTCATGCTAAAACACCCTCGCATCAC
Source organism: Eleutherodactylus coqui (assembly GCF_035609145.1). Lineage (NCBI taxonomy): Eukaryota > Metazoa > Chordata > Amphibia > Anura > Eleutherodactylidae > Eleutherodactylus > Eleutherodactylus coqui. The sequence continues at coordinate 136,720,574 of NC_089838.1, read as the reverse complement.
TTCAGGGATCTTCTGGCATGGCTGTCACAGGCACACTGGAGGATCAAGGACTTTGTCCCATTGCTTTCAGTGGCAGCAGCGCCGGCCCCATTGAAAACAATGGGCGCTGCGATGCAAGATCACGGAGCCAGATAGAACATGCCGCAATATGTTTCCCACATAGCATCGCATCGTGGTGCCATGCGGGAAAACACAGCTCATGTGTATGACCCCATTCAAAAGAATGGGGTTCATATTTTTGTGAGAGTCTCAAAGCACACAAATCGTGCATGATTTTAGGGTCTATGTGAAGCTGGCCATAGTGGCTTCACATGTTGAGTTGTTGTTACTCCTAGATTCTTCCTTTTCACTGTAATACCACTCACTGTGACCATAGCAGATTTACCAGCTTAGAAACTTCACAAACTGACATGTGGCAAAGGTGGCTTGCTATGTATCATTTTTAAAGTCACGGAATGTTTGTCTATTGAGATTGCATGGCTGTGTGTTTGAATTTATGCACCTGAGGGGTGCCCACATACTTTGGCCATATAGTATATACATGGTGAAGTGTAATTATGCCATGGATGTTTGGTCAGAGATAACAATAAGCTGGTGAATACACAGGAGTATGACCACCAACAGACAGGAACCTCCAGTACTGTAGCTTGTGGAGCAGCAGCTCAGGAAGCAGCACAGTTGCCATATCATTTTGTTACTTGATCTTGCTACTTTTTGCTACAGAGGTCAGATGAGCTGAGTAACTTTTCTATCCATTTAATTTATCAGCTTGGATTACAGGACTTTCATATTATTTTAACTCCTTGATATATTAAGTTAAATATTAGGGGGTTTTTGTATTTTATTTTCAGTCATTGTTTCTACTTTTTTTTACATTTATGTTTGTTTATATTTCTACTGCCGTATAAAGTTCTGGGTTTTGTTTATTAATTAATTTCAGATGTATAGAAATATTATTTTTAATTTCTGTCTTAGAGGATCTTTGATTTCTAACATAACAGCCATTTCTTGTAAAAAGAAATAGAAATGGACAATTTAAAGAAGTATACTGCAGTTACAATATTGATGACTTATCCTTAGGACAGATCATCGATATCAGATTCTCAGCACCCTTACTGATCAGTTGTTTGAAGAGGCCTTGACCCTCAGACAAGTGCTTCAGCCTCTTCATTCTTTTCAGTGCTCTATACTCTAGTGTGTAGTGCATGGCAGCTTTGTCCCATTTCTTGTCCTCCATGGCAAAGTGCCACTTTTGACGTGGATCTCAGTTCTGACATATAGAGGGCACCACAAATGCAGGCCTCTACTTTATAACATACAATGCCCTAATAGAGAAACAGAGTCAAAACCAGAATGACACATTCTTTAGGCTGACTATTATATTTGTCTGACTGGCTTAGGCTGGTTTCACACCTGCATCAGGGGTTCCACTTTCCTCCGTTTGGGGAGCAGAAAAGGGGAATCCATGGATGAATATCTACATCTCAGGATGAAACCAACAGCATTGAGTGAATCCCTTTGAGTATAATGGGGTCCATTTGCTTTCTGCTCATCTGCCTGGCCTTTAGCCAGAAGAAAAAGTGCTGCATGCAGAGCTTTTTCTTCAAGTATTTTGTGCCGGTTCTGCGAACCTCTGACCGGAGGTTCGAAAGCAGATGTGAAAACGGTCTTACGAAGAGTCTTTATATTTCTAGTGCAGTTGAACTCCATAGAAATAAATGAGGCAGCGCTGCAATACCACACACAACCAGTGGACAGGTGTGTTACTGTTTTAGATGAAAGCAATCATGCTTTTCTTTTTTGTAAAACCCTTTCAATCAATCATGTTGATAAAGGGCTTTTGTCTCAACACAGCTGGAGGGTAAAATAATTTAAAATTGATGCATTTTTTATTGTATTGTCAGCTTTTCTAATTGTGCCACTACGTACGTATTGTATGTCTAATTTATATTCAGATCCGTACAGGACAATTCTCTTTTATGGTAAATATATTCAGGCCTTTCCTTCCAACAAGACTCTAAAAATTAGTTTGAAAGTTTGCCAAAAGGCCTTCCAACATTTAGCACGTATCATTTCCTGTGGAAGGAAAGGCAGGTCCTTTTCAGCACACTTGCTTAGAGATACAGTGCTATACTGGGATTTCTACTTGCCAAGGACAGATCTTTGCTCACACTGAGCAAGTGCTAAAATGAATTAATCATTACAGTACCAATAACTTCAATCTAAAGCCGAAATAAATAGCTGTCAAGCATAGAAAAGCCATAAATCAAAACAAATGATTTCAGTATTCGGTCTTTTGAAGATTATCATCTTCATTACATTTAAAAATGCACAGCCAAAAAGAGACAAAGTGTGTTGTATACTGCAGGAGGAAGCTTTATAGGAGTATTAAAACTGTACTGCATGTATGTATCTTCTCTCTTGTCTTGTATGGCAGTGTCTGCAAATCTATACAAAGGTGTTGGATAATAGTTTATAATATGTATTACTAGGTGTGAGTACTTCAAGTACATTATCAACCAAAAGTAACAGGAAACCTAAGTAAAAGTCAGTAGTAGTGTGTATTTACATATGTTAATACTTAGTTGAGCCTCCTTTGGCCCTAATGACATAAGTTACTCTATGTGTCATATTTTCTACTAATGTCTGATACACTTCAGCTGATATTTCCCTCCATTCAACCTGCAAACATCTGGAAACTTCTCTCAAAAAAGATACATCAGTTAGTCTACAATGATACAAGGAGCATCGTCATTGGACAGTTGGGCAATGGAGGAATGTCCTACGATGAAGCAGACTACTCTATCTTCTAAACAGATTGATGTACCTAGGTGTAGAGGCAATCTGGGGAATGTTTTTGCCTGAGTGTGTTGTGCCAACAGTTAAGTACGGCTTAGGTTCCATTATGGTCTGGGAATGTCTTATGCGGCATACTTCCAACAAGACAACACACCTTGTCACACATCCAACACTTTTACATTAGTTTGAGCATATAGATGTTCCATGACATACATAGTAACATAGTATGTAAGGCTGAATGAAGACAATGTCCATGTAGTCCAGCCTGTCTATCCTCCTGTGTTGATCCAGAGGAAGGCAAAAAAAAACCAAGGGCAGAAGCCAATTAGCCCTTTTTGGGAAAAAATTCCTTCCCGACTCCCTAATGGCAATCAGACTGTTCCCTGGATCAACCCCTAATAGTTCCTACCTGCTTATATACCCGGATTGACACTTAACCTAATATTTATATCCTGTAATATCCTTCTTCTCCAGAAAGACATCAACTCCCCTTTTAAACTCCTCTATGGATTTTGCCATCACCACTTCCTCCGGTAGAGAGTTCCACAGTCTAACTGCTCTTACAGTAAAGAATCCCCTTCTATGTTGGTGATGAAACCTACTTTCCTGTAATCGTAGCGGATGTCCTCTTGTTACCGTCGTGGTCCTGGGTGTAAACAGATCTTGGGAGAGATCCTTGTTTTGTCCCCTCATGTATTTATACATCGTTATTTGATCACCCCTTAGCCGTCTTTTTTCTAGAGTAAATAATCTCAATTTGGATAGCCTCCAGTCCCGTCATTCCATGTATTAGTTTAGTTGCCCTTCTTTGAATCCCCTCAAGCACTGTGACATCTTTCCTGAGCACCAGTGACCAGAATTGTACGCAGTATTCCATGTGAGGCCTGACAAGTGCCTTATACAATGGAAGGATAATGTTCTCATCCTTCGCCCCTATACCTCTTTTAATGCACCCCAAGACTTTATTTGCCTTTGCAGCAGCTGACTGGCATTGGTTACTCCAGTTTAGTCTACTATCCACTAATCCCCCCAGATCCTTTTCCATATCACTTTTCCCAAGTGGTACCCCATTAAGTGAATATTGGTGACATCCGTTTCTCCTGCCCATGTGCATAGTCTTACATTTTTCAACATTGAACTTCATTCGCCATTTTTCTCCCCAAGCCCCCAGCTTATCCAGGTCCGTTTGTAGCCGCACATTGTCCTCCGTTGCATTCATTATATTGTATAATTTTGTGTCATCTGCAAATATTGATATTTTGCTGTGCAGCCCCTCTATCAGGTCATTGATAAATATGTTGAACAGAGTGGGGCCTAATACTGAACCCTGTGGCACCCCGCTAGCGACTGTGGTCCAATCAGAGTATGAACCATTTATTACCACCCTCTGCTTTCTATCATTGAGCCAATTTTTTACCCACTTACACACGTTTTCGCCCAGTCCGAGCTGCCTCATTTTGTATATTAGCCTATTATGTGGCACGGTGTCAAAGGCTTTAGAGAAGTCCAGATATACGAGATCAATAGATTCTCCCTGGTCCAGCTTAGAGCTTACTTCACCGTAGAAACTGATCAGATTTGTCTGACATGAGCGACCCTTCATGAATCAATGCTGGTGAGGAGTTATTCCCTTATTCTCCTTGAGGTACTCATCGATGGCGTCTCTCAGAATCCCCTCGAAAATTTTTCCCGTTACTGAAGTGAGACTTACTGGCCTATAGTTACCAGGCTCACTTTTGCTCCCTTTTTTGTAAATTGGAACCACGTTGGCAATGCGTCAATCCAATGGTACTACACTGGTCTTGATAGTGTCTAGAAATATTAGGTATAGTGGCCTAGCTATCTCATCCCTTAGTTCCCTTAGTATCCTTGGGTGTAATCCATCTGGGCCCGGCGATTTATCAATTTTAGTCTTCTTTAGTCACTTCCACACCTCCTCCTGCGTTAGGTATGAGATATTTTGTGAGGGGTTCATTTTATTCCCCTGCATCTCGTGTGGCATTTCCTTTTCGTTTGTGAATACACCTGAGAAGAAACTGTTTAGTAGATTTGCTTTCCCTTCGTTATCATCAATGATTTCTCCTGCATTATTTTTTGAAGGGCCAGTGCTCTCCCTGCAAATCCTTTTGCTGTTAATATAGTTGAAAAATAGCTTCGGGTTGTTTTTGCTCTCTTTGGCGATCCGTCTTTCTGCTTCCTCCTTGCCAGTTTTGATCTTATCTTTGCATATTTTGTTTTTTTCCCTGTATGATTTTAGCGCTTCTTCGCTGCCTTGTTGCTTTAGTAGTTTGAACGCTTTCTTTTTTTCGTTTATTGCCCCTCTTACCGTCTTATCGAGCCACATTGGTTTCCTTTTAGTTGAGTTTCTTTTATTTTTAAAGGGAATGAACTGCTCACATGAGGTGATTAGGATCCTTTTAAACTTTTCCCATTTGTCCTCTGTACTGATATTTTTGAGGATGTTGTCCCAATTAATGTTACCGATAGTAGTTCTAAGCTCATCAAATTTTGCTTTACTAAAGTTTAGTTTCTTTGTTGCTCCCTGATAAGGCTTCCTATTGATTGACAGCTGGAAGTTGATTATATTGTGGTCACTGTTCCCCAAGTGCCCCTCAACCTGCACCCCCCTTATACGTTCCGGTTTGTTAGTTAGTACTAGGTCCAGAATGGCTCTCCCTCTTGTTGGTTCCTGCACAAGTTAGTTCAGGTAATTGTCTTTAATTACTCTCAAGAACTTATCACCCCTGTGAGATTTGCAGGTTTCCTTCTCCCATGTTATATCTGGATAATTAAAGTCCCCCATGATAATTACTTCGTTGCGCTTTGACACCTCTTCTATCTGCCTTAATAGTAAGTTTTCAGTTTCTTCTGATGCTTTTGGTGGTCTATAGAAGACCCCTATCAGGATTTTGTTATTTTTTTCCTCCCTGTATTTCTACCCACAGAGATTCCACCTGTTCGTCTCCTACCCCTATATCCTCCCGTAGCCTCGGCTTCAAGTTCGATTTGACGTACAGACATACCCCTCCCCCTTTCTGGTTCCTTCGGTCTCTTCTGAAGAGATTGTACCCCTGCAAATTCACCGCCCAATCGCACTTATCATCAAGCCATGTTTCCGTAATTCTGACTATATCATAATTTTCATCAGTGATTCTCGCTTCAAGCTCACCCACTTTACCAATCAGACTTCGTGCATTCGTGGTCATACAATTTATATCATTTTTTTGTTTTTTAAATTTGTTTTGTTGCTATTCGTACTAATAACTGACCTCACATTTCTAACTGTACTAACCCCACCCCCAGCTCTACCCCCATTCCCTTTGCTTGGACCCGGATCACTAGTTACACTGGCTACCCCACTATTTCTCATTTTACCCTCCCCCCCAGTCCCTAGTTTAAACACTCCTCCAGCCTTCTAGCCATCTTATCCCCCAGCACAGCTGCACCCTCCCCATTAAGATGCAGCCCATCCCTACGGTAGAGCCTGTAGCCGACAGCAAAGTCAGCCCAGTTCTCCAGGAACCCAAATCCCTCCTTCTTACACCAACTCTGGAGCCACTTGTTTACCTCCCTAAGATCCTGCTGCCTTTCTAGTGTGGCTTTAGGTACAGGTAGTATTTCCGAGAAAACTACCCTGGAGGTCCTCGCCCTGAGCTTGGACCCTAGGTCCCTGAAATCATTTTTGAGGGCCCTCCATTGACCTCTAACTTGTTCATTGGTGCCAACGTGCACCATGACCGCTGGATCCTCACCAGCCCCTCCCAGTAATCTGTCAATCCGATCTGCGATGTGTCGAACTCGAGCGCCAGGAAGACAACACACCGTTCGACGATCCCGGTCTTTAGGGAAGATTGCCCTCTCTGTCCCCCTAATAATTGAGTCCCCCACCACTAGAACCTGTCTAGCCTGCCCTGCACTCCCCGTCCCCGTCTCACCGGAGCAGTCATCCCCCTGGCGTTCAGAGGGCATGTCGTGCTGCAGCGGTGCTGGCTCTGTAATGGCATCGCCCTCATCTGCCAATGTTGCAGACATGTTGGGTTGTGCCAGTTCAGGACAAGCCTCCCTGGATCTATTCCCTCTACGCCTCCTTCTATCTGTCACCCAGCTTACTGCCTGCTCCCCCCTGCTCTTCCGTAGCACCATCCGCCCCCGCCTCTACCCCAGCGAGTGTCTGCTCAGTGAGCAGCAAACTCCTTTCCATTTTGTCAATGGATCTCAGTGTTGCCAGTTGCTCATTTAGATCCAGAATTTGGGCTTCTAAATGTGTGACGTGCACGCATCTTGCGCAACAGTATGCACCCTCGATCGGCTGATCAAGGACCGCATACATTGCATAAGTAGCACACTGGATGACATTGCCAGACATGGAGCTCATCCTAATGGAGATCTACAATTTACTTGTGGAAGTAGTGAAGATAGACTTGTTCACACTCCGCTCACACGCTCACACGCTGCTGCAACCGCTCACACGCTGCTGTAACCGCTCAACCACTCACCCGCTGCTGCAACCGCTCACCCGCTGCTGCTACCGCTCACCTGCTGCTGCAACCGCTCACCCGCTCACCTGCTGCTGCAACCGCTCAACCGCTCACCCGCTGCTGCAACCGCTCACCCGCTGCTACAACCGCTCACCCGCTGCTGCAACCGCTCAACCGCTCACACGCTGTTGCCTCCGCTCACACGCTGCTGCCTCCGCTCAACCACTCCCATGCTGCTGCAACCGCTCACACGCTGCTGCCTCTGTACAACCACTCACACGCTGCCGCTCTCACACAACCACTTACCCGCTGACACTTATGCGCAACCGGTCAAAAATTTTATTATTTTTTTTCCCCCTTACAGACACTTAGAACCCCAGACACACACACACACAGAAGACACAACTAGGGCACACTAGATACACAGAAGACACACACTTAGCTCACAAACACACACAGAAGATACTTATCGGCTCCTGCACTCCTCCACTCCTCCTGGTGACGTCACCCGCTCTCCCGGCGGCCGCTCACTCTGCCCTCCTGTCTCAGCTGCTCTGCTGCTCCGTTCTGGTCCCCTCCGCTGCTGCTGGCGCTGGACTCCTGGTGGCCTCTTGTCGCCGGCTACTGCTCTGCTCCGCTCCGGTCTCACCTTACTGCCCCCGCACCTGCTTCGGCGCCGGTATCGGCTCCTGCGCTGCTGCACTGCTCCGATGTCCCCTTCAGCCCCCCGCTCGTGCCTCTGTCTCGGTGCCTGACCTGAACCCTACTGAACATATTTGGGACAAACTGGAACGTCATGTCAGGAAATATAATCAGCGTCCATCTACTTTGAGAGAACTCACCAGACTTTTGCAGGATGAATGGAGGGACATACCAGCTTAAGTGAATCAGACGTTAGCGGAAAGTATATCATGGAGAGTACTATATGTCATTAGGACCAAAGGGGGCCCCATTAGGTATTAGCATATGTAAGTAAATGCTATTGAATTACTCAAATTACTTTGTCAGTCAAGTGTACTTATACATTGTAATATACATTAAAAGTAACCCGTCACATGCCTAAAGCACTATAAACTACCTTGTCATGCTGTTAGGTGAGATGACAGGGAGCCGGGTGCTGTATATTCATACTCACCAGCTTCCTGGTCCCCAGGGTGCCCGTTGCTGAAGTCTGCAAGCTGGACAAAAATCTGACTCTTTTTTTGAGTCCTGAGGAAAAGTGGGAGAGCATAACTGATTAAGATAAAAGATTGATGACTAGAACTCTATCAGCAATGTGTGCAGCCTGTTGATGACTCTGCTACATGATGCACTAGGCTGGGACTGATAATATGGTGTGCAGGTATGAACAAATCTCTGTTCCCATTGGCTGTAGTTCCAGAACAGCATAGTACCCAGCAGTGTGAACATGCCCTTGGGTCACATTTAAACTGGTGCTAGTGATTTTGTTTTTTTACATGTTTTGTCCCCCAAAAAAGAAAACAAGAAAATTATGGAATAGTATAGGGTTGAAAGATTTGCCGTTCAGGAATCTTGGAAAGCTTGATGACAACTGCCGTTAGAATTGTAAGGGCATCTATATATATTACCCAACTTCTCAAAAACAGATAATAAATTAAAAAATCTTGTTATTTGTTTAGCACCAATTTATTCCACAGCTCTTTCAGGTAATTTATTTATTTCCCCCACCCCCCACAATGCTGGGTATTCATTTTACCAACCTCAGAAAGATGAAAGGCTGAGTCAACCCAGAGCCATATAGGGATTGAACTCGCAACCTTTAGGGCTCATGTCCACGGGCAAAATATGATTTAAGATCCGCAGCGGATCTCCCGCATGCGGATCCGCATCCCATAGGGATGCATTGACCACCCGCGGGTAGATAAATACCCGCGGATCGTCAATAAAAGGGATTTAAAAAAAAATGGAGCATGGAAAAATCCGGACCATGCTCCATTTTCGTGCGGGTCTCCCGCGGGGACGGCTCCCGCGGGCTTCTATTGAAGCCTATGGAAGCCGTCCGGATCCGCGGGAGACCTAAAATAGGAATTTAAAGTATTTACCATCCGGCGCGGGCGGGGAAGGTCAGCTGTTCCTCACGGCCGCATCTTCCTTGCTTCGGCTCGGCGGATGTGCCCGGCGCATGCGCGCGGCACGTCGGCGACGTGCCGGCGACGTGCCGCCGGCGTCAGGAATTCATCCGCCGGCCGAAAATGAAGATCCGGCCGTGAGGAACAGCTGATCTTCTCCGCCCGCGCCGGATAGGTAAATACTTTTAAATTCTTATTTTCAGCGCTCATGTCCGCGGGGCAGGAGGGACCCGCTGCAGATTCTACATGTAGAATCTGCAGCGGATCTGATTTTCCCCGTGGACATGAGGCCTTAGGTCGTGAGCAAGAGCTTAGTACTGCATTTCTGCTGCCTTAACATTCTGCACCACACAAGCCTCTGACATGGGTAGAAATATGTCTTCACTAGAGATGAGCGAACGTGTTCTTCCGAGCTTGATATTCGTGCGAATATTAGGGTGTTCGGGATGTTCGTTATTCGTAACGAACACCATGCGGTGTTCTGGTTACTTTCACTTCCTTCCCTGAGACGTTAGCGCGCTTTTCTGGCCAATTGAAAGACAGGGAAGGCATTACAACTTCCCCCTGTGACATTCAAGCCCTATACCACCCCCCTGCTGTGAGTGGCTGGGAAGATCAGGTGTCACCCGAACATAAAAGTCGGCCCCTCCCGCGGTTCGCCTCAGATGCCGTGTGAGTTAGATGAGGGACAGTGCTGTTTGTACCGGAGCTGCTGTAGGGAAAGAATTGGTAGTTAGTGTAGGCTTCAAGACCCCCCAAAGGTCCTTATTAGGGCCACTGATAGCTGTGTGTTGGCTGCTGTTAGCAGTGGCAATTTTTTTTCTTCTCAAAATCGGCTCTGCAGAGCGTTGCACCTGGCATTAGGGACAGAAGTGCTGCATAGGCAGGGAGAGTGTTAGGAGTGAGTGTAGCCTTCAAGAACCTCAACGGTCCTTTCTAGGGCCATATTTATCCGTGTGCAGTACTGTCCAGGCTGCTGTTAGCTGTGCTGCATTTTTTTTTGCTTCTCAAAATCGCCTCTGCAGAGCATTGCACCCTCCATTGATACTGCAGGGAAAGAATTGTATAGGCAGGGCCACAACACAGTTATTATTCATTGAATATACGCAGTGCTGCCTTTTGCTTGTAAAACAAGTGAAAATAATTCTATTTGTCCTGCCTCTGTCCGTCCTAAGGGCGGTGGACACGTGTCGGCTGCGTGTGCAACCTGTAAAAATCAGACGCACCCAGCTACGTTTTACTCCTGGCTTCGCCATTTGCTTTCCTTAATTGGGAAAAAAAATACCTGCTCTGCCACAGTTAATAACTCTGCTACCCTCACGTTCTGTGACACATTAGCAGGAAAACAGCACAGTTATTAAACTTCTCATGTTCATAGAATATACGCAGTGCTGCCTTTTGGTGCAAAAAAACAGAAAATAATTCTATTTGTCCTGCCTCTGTCCGTCCTAAGGGCGGTGGACACGTGTCGGCTGCGTGTGCAACCTGTAAAAATCAGACGCACCCAGCTACGTTTTACTCCTGGCTTCGCCATTTGCTTTCCTTAGGGCGAGCACCCACTGGCGTTTTTTTACCTGCGTTTTGCGTTTTGCGTTTTTCCTGCACAGGCATAGAGATAACATGTGTTCCTGTCCACTGGCGTTTTTTTTGCGTTGCGTTTGCGTTTTTAACATAGGAGCTGTCAGTTGCATATGTGTCCTTATTTTTCTCCATGGAAATTAATGGAAAAGCCGCGAAAACGCCGCGAAAACGCCGCGAAAAACGCAGCGGAAAGCGGGCGGAAAAACCGCGGGAAACGCGGCGAAAACGCTGCGTTTTTTCCCGCGGAAAACGCAAACGCCAGTGGGTGCTCGCCCTTAATTGGGAAAAAAAATACCTGCTCTGCCACAGTTAATAACTCTGCTACCCTCACGTTCTGTGACACATTAGCAGGAAAACAGCACAGTTATTAAACTTCTCATGTTCATAGAATATACGCAGTGCTGCCTTTTGGTGCAAAAAAACGGAAAATAATTCTATTTGTCCTGCCTCTGTCCGTCCTAAGGGCGGTGGACACGTGTCGGCTGCGTGTGCAACCTGTAAAAATCAGACGCACCCAGCTACGTTTTACTCCTGGCTTCGCCATTTGCTTTCCTTAATTGGGAAAAAAAATACCTGCTCTGCCACAGTTAATAACTCTGCTACCCTCACGTTCTGTGACACATTAGCAGGAAAACAGCACAGTTATTAAACTTCTCATGTTCATAGAATATACGCAGTGCTGCCTTTTGGTGCAAAAAAACGGAAAATAATTCTATTTGTCCTGCCTCTGTCCGTCCTAAGGGCGGTGGACACGTGTCGGCTGCGTGTGCAACCTGTAAAAATCAGACGCACCCAGCTACGTTTTACTCCTGGCTTCGCCATTTGCTTTCCTTAATTGGGAAAAAAAATACCTGCTCTGCCACAGTTAATAACTCTGCTACCCTCACGTTCTGTGACACATTAGCAGGAAAACAGCACAGTTATTAAACTTAGATTATACATTCACTAGAGGCAGTGGGGCCTTTCGTTTTCAAAAAAGGGAAAAAATTATATTTGGCCTGCAGTCTTGCGCCAATTTATTAGCTGCCTGTGAAATCAAATCACTGGTAATACAGCATGCTGAGGGGTAGGGGTAGGCCTAGAGGACGTGGACGCGGCCGAGGACGCGGATGGCCAAGTCAGGGTGTGGGCACAGGCCGAGCTCCTGATCCAGGTGTGTCGCAGCCGACTGCTGCGCGATTAGGAGAGAGGCACGTTTCTGGTGTCCCCACATTCATCGCCCAATTAATGGGTCCACGCGGGAGACGGTTATTAGAAAATGAGCAGTGTGAGCAGGTCCTGTCCTGGATGGCAGAAAGTGCTTCGAGCAACCTATCGTCTACCCGCAGTACTGCGCCATCCACTGCTGCAAATCCGAATCCTCTGTCTGCTGCTCCTCCTTCCTCCCAGCCTCCTCACTCCACTACAATGACACCTGCTCAGGAGCGGGAACACTCCCAGGAACTGTTCTCGGGCCCCTGCTTAGATTGGGCAGCAGCGGTTCCTCTCCCACCAGAGGAGTTTATCGTCACTGATGCCCAACCATTCAAAAGTTCCCGGGGTCCGGGGGAAGAGGCTGGGGACTTCCGCCAACTGTCTCAACAACTTTCTGTGGGTGAGGAGGACGATGACGATCAGACACAGTTGTCTTGCAGTGAGGTAGTAGTAAGGGCAGTAAGTCCGAGGGAGCAGCGCACAGAGGATTCGGAGGAAGAGCAGCAGGACGATGAGGTGACTGACCCCACCTGGTGTGCAACGCTTACTCAGGAGGACAGGTCTTCAGAGGGGGAGTCAAGGGCATCAGCAGGGCAGGTTGCAAGAGGCAGTGCGGTGGCCAGGGGTAGAGGCAGGGCCAGACCGAATAATCCACCAAGTGTTTCCCAAAGCGCCCCCTCGCGCCATGCCACCCTGCAGAGGCCGAGGTGCTCTAAGGTCTGGGAGTTTTTCACAGAGACGCCTGACGACCGACGAACAGTGGTGTGCAACCTTTGTCGCGCAAAGCTCAGCCGGGGAGCCAACACCAACAGCCTCACCACCACCACCATGCGCAGACATATGATGGCCAAGCACCCCGCAAGGTGGGACGAAGGCCGTTCAGCGCCTCCGGTTTGCACCCCTGCCTCTCCCCCTGTGCCCCAACCTGCCACTGAGATGCAACCCCCCTCTCAGAACACAGGCACTACCGTCTCCTGGCCTGCACCCACACCCTCACCTCCGCTGTCCTCGGCCCCATCCAGCAGTGTAGTTCAGCGCACCGTCCAGCCGTCGCTTGCGCAACTGTTGGAGCGCAAGCGCAAGTACGCCGCCACGCACCCGCACGCTCAAACGTTAACCGTCCGCATAGCAAAATTCATCAGCCTTGAGATGCTGCCGTATAGGGTTGTGGAAACGGAGTCCTTCAAAAGTATCATGGAGGCGGCGGCCCCGCGCTACTCAGTTCCCAGTCGCCACTACTTTTCCCGATGTGCCGTCCCAGCCCTGCACGACCACGTCTCCCGCAACATTGTACGCGCCCTCACTAACGCGGTTACTGCCACGGTCCACTTAACTACGGACACGTGGACAAGCACAGGCGGGCAGGGCCACTACATCTCCCTGACGGCACATTGGGTGAATTTAGTGGAGGCTGGGACAGAGTCAGAGCCTGGGACCGCTCATGTCCTACCCACCCCCAGAATTGCGGGCCCCAGCTCGGTGGTGGTATCTGCGGAGGTGTATGCTTCCTCCACTAAAGCACCCTCCTCCTCCTCTGTCTCGCAATCAAGATGTGTTAGCAGCAGCATGTCGCCAGCAGTCGGTGTCGCGCGGTGTGGCAGCACAGCGGTGGGCAAGCGTCAGCAGGCCGTGCTGAAACTACTCAGCTTAGGCGATAAGAGGCACACGGCCCACGAACTGCTGCAGGGTCTGACACAGCAGACCGACCGCTGGCTTGCGCCGCTGAGCCTCCAACCGGGCATGGTCGTGTGTGACAACGGCCGTAACCTGGTGGCGGCTCTGCAGCTCGGCAGCCTCACGCACGTGCCATGCCTGGCCCACGTCTTTAATTTGGTGGTTCAGCGCTTTCTGAAAAGCTACCCACGCTTGTCAGACCTGCTCGTAAAGGCGCGCCGGCTCTGCGCACATTTTCGCAAGTCCCACACGGACGCTGCCACCCTGCGCACCCTGCAACATCACTTTAAGCTGCCAGTGCACCGACTGCTGTGCGACGTGCCCACACGGTGGAACTCTACGCTCCACATGTTGGCCAGGCTCTATGAACAACGTAGAGCTATAGTCGAATACCAACTCCAACATGGGCGGCGCAGTGGGAGTCAGCCTCCTCAATTCCTTTCAGAAGAGTGGGCCTGGTTGGCAGACATCTGCCATGTCCTTGGTAATTTTGAGGAGTCTACCCAGGTGGTGAGCGGCGATGCTACAATCATTAGCGTCACCATTCCTCTGCTATGCATCTTGAGAAATTCCCTGCAAACCATAAAGGCAGCTGCTTTGCGCTCGGAAACGGGGGCGGGGGAAGACAGTATGCCGCTGGATAGTCAGGGCACCCTCCTGTCTATTTCTCAGCGCGTACAGGAGGAGGAGGAGGAGCATGAGGAGGATGAGGAGGAGGGGGAAGAGACAGCTTGGGCCGCTGCTGACGGTACACCGGCTGATTGCCTGTCATCCTTTCAGCGTGTATGGCCTGAGGAGGAGGAGGAGGAGGATCCTGAAAGTGATCTTCCTAGTGAAGACAGCCATGTGTTGCGTACAGGTACCCTGGCACACATGGCTGACTTCATGTTAGGATGCCTTTCTCGTGACCCTCGCGTTGCACGCATTCTGGCCACGACGGATTACTGGGTGTACACACTGCTCGATCCACGGTATAAGGATAACCTGCCCACTCTGATTCCCGAAGAGGAAAGGGGTTCGAGAGTGTTGCTATACCACAGGACCCTTGCGGACAAGCTGATGGTAAAATTCCCAGCCGACAGCGCTAGTGGCAGAAGGCGCAGTACCGAGGGCAAGGTAGCAGGGGATGTGCGTAGATCGAGCAGCATGTACATCCCAGGCAGTGCAACAGTCTTTAAGGGCCTGGCCAGCTTTATGGCTCCCCACCAAGACTGTGTCACCGCTCCCCAGTCACGGCTGAGTCGGCGGGAGCACTGTAAAAGGATGGTGAGGGAGTACGTAGCGGATCGCACGACCATCCTTGGTGACGCCTCTGCCCCCTACAACTACTGGGTGTCGAAGCTGGACACGTGGCCTGAACTAGCGCTGTATGCCCTGGAGGTGCTTGCTTGTCCTGCGGCTAGCGTCTTGTCGGAGAGGGTGTTTAGTGCGGCTGGGGGAATCATCACAGATAAGCGTAGCCGCTTGTCAACCGACAGTGCCGACAGGCTAACACTCATCAAGATGAACAAAGGCTGGATTTCGCCAGACTTCTGTTCTCCACCAGCGGACAGCAGCGATACGTAAGCAATACGTAGGCTGCACCCGCGGATGGAAGCTACGTTCTCTCTCACCATCCAAAACGGGGACATTTCTGCTTCATCAATCTGTGTCTAATATTCCTCCTCCTCCTCCTCCTCCTGCTCCTCCTCCTGAAACCTCACGTAATCACGCTGAACGGGCAATTTTTCTTAGGGCCACAAGGCTCACTCAAATAATTTTTCTGAACAATTTTTATAAGTTTCAATGCGCTTAAAAGCGTTGGAACTTTAACTTGAACCAATTTTTCGTTACACTGGGCTGCCTCCAGGCCTAGTTACCACTTAAGCCACATTAACCAAAGCGATTAATGGGTTTCACCTGCCCTCTTGGCTGGCCATGGCCAATTTTTGGGATGTACATTAGTACTGTTGATACAGCAATTTTTGTGGGCCCTCGCCTACAGTGTAATCAAATTAATTTTTAGCCCACCTGCATTACAGCTGACGTTACCTCAGCTGTGTTGGGCAATGCAATGGGATATTTTTATGTACCGCCGGTGGGTTCCAGGGAGCCACCCATGCTGTAGGTGCACACGGAGTTTTTAATACATCTGTACACTTCTAAAGAACCCCAGTCTGACTGGGGCATGCAGTGTGGGCCGAAGCCCACCTGTATTACGCACGACATTACTACCTCAGCTGTGTTGGGCAATGCAATGGGATATTTCTATGTACCGCCGGTGGCTTCCTGGCACCCACCCAGGCAGTGGGTCCACAGGGAGTTTAACCTACATGTGTCCACTTCTAAAGAACCCCAGTCTGACTGGGGCATGCAGTGTAGGCCGAAGCCCACCTGCATTAAGCACGACATTACTACCTCAGCTGTGTTGGGCAATGCAATGGGATATTTTTATGTACCGCCGGTGGGTTCCAGGGAGCCACCCATGCTGTAGGTGCACACGGAGTTTTTAATACATCTGTACACTTCTAAAGAACCCCAGTCTGACTGGGGCATGCAGTGTGGGCCGAAGCCCACCTGTATTACGCACGACATTACTACCTCAGCTGTGTTGGGCAATGCAATGGGATATTTCTATGTACCGCCGGTGGCTTCCTGGCACCCACCCAGGCAGTGGGTCCACAGGGAGTTTAACCTACATGTGTCCACTTCTAAAGAACCCCAGTCTGACTGGGGCATGCAGTGTGGGCCGAAGCCCACCTGCATTAAGCACGACATTACTACCTCAGCTGTGTTGGGCAATGCAATGGGATATTTTTATGTACCGCCGGTGGGTTCCAGGGAGCCACCCATGCTGTAGGTGCACACGGAGTTTTTAATACATCTGTACACTTCTAAAGAACCCCAGTCTGACTGGGGCATGCAGTGTGGGCCGAAGCCCACCTGTATTACGCACGACATTACTACCTCAGCTGTGTTGGGCAATGCAATGGGATATTTCTATGTACCGCCGGTGGCTTCCTGGCACCCACCCAGGCAGTGGGTCCACAGGGAGTTTAACCTACATGTGTCCACTTCTAAAGAACCCCAGTCTGACTGGGGCATGCAGTGTAGGCCGAAGCCCACCTGCATTAAGCACGACATTACTACCTCAGCTGTGTTGGGCAATGCAATGGGATATTTTTATGTACCGCCGGTGGGTTCCAGGGAGCCACCCATGCTGTAGGTGCACACGGAGTTTTTAATACATCTGTACACTTCTAAAGAACCCCAGTCTGACTGGGGCATGCAGTGTGGGCCGAAGCCCACCTGTATTACGCACGACATTACTACCTCAGCTGTGTTGGGCAATGCAATGGGATATTTCTATGTACCGCCGGTGGCTTCCTGGCACCCACCCAGGCAGTGGGTCCACAGGGAGTTTAACCTACATGTGTCCACTTCTAAAGAACCCCAGTCTGACTGGGGCATGCAGTGTGGGCCGAAGCCCACCTGCATTAAGCACGACATTACTACCTCAGCTGTGTTGGGCAATGCAATGGGATATTTTTATGTACCGCCGGTGGGTTCCAGGGAGCCACCCATGCTGTAGGTGCACACGGAGTGTAACCTACATGTGTCCACTTGTAAAGAACCCCGGTCAGACTGGGGCATGCAGTGTGGGCCGAAGCCCACCTGTATTACGCACGACATTACTACCTCAGCTGTGTTGGGCAATGCAATGGGATATTTCTATGTACCGCCGGTGGCTTCCTGGCACTCACCCATGCTGTGGGTCGACAGGGACTTCACAATAGGGAGTTGTACCTGCCTGTGTCTATGAATTAAAAAGCCCGGTCTAACTGGGGCATGCAGACACCTTGACAGAATGAATAGTGTGTGGCACATAGGTTCCCCATTGCTATGCCTACGTGTGCAGCTCCTGATGGCGGTGGCACAGGATTCTATTTCTCATTGCTTCTGTACAGCATTGTGGGCTATCGCCCCGCCCCTTTTAAAGAGGGCCGCTGCCTAGCCATGCCAACCCTCTGCAGTGTGTGCCTGCGGTTCCTCCTCATGGCAGACGCACTTCTAAATAGACATGAGTGTGGCGTGGCATGAGGGCAGCTGAAGGCTGCGCAGGGACACTTTGGTGTGCGCTGTGGGGGGGAGGGGGGGCGGTTGGTCAGCATGTAACCCAGGAGAAGTGGCAGCGGAGTGTCATCCAGGCAGTGATTGTGCTTTGTTGTAGCTAGTGTGGTGCTTAGCAAAGGTATGCCATGCTAATGAGGGCTTTTCAGAAGTAAAAGTTGTTGGGAGGGGGGGGGGCCCACTCTTGCCGGTATTGTGGCTTAATAGTGGGACCTGTGAACTTGAGATGCAGCCCAACATGTAGCCCCTCACCTGCCCTATCCGTTTCTGTGTCATTCCCATCACTTTCTTGAATTGCCCAGATTTTCACACATGAAAACCTTAGCAAGCATCGGCGAAATACAAAAATGCTCTGGTCGCCCATTGACTTCAATGGGGTTCGTTGTTCGAAACGAACCCTCGAACATCGCGGGAAGTTCGTTCCGAATAACGAACACCCGAACATTTTGGTGTTCGCTCATCTCTAGTCTTCACATGTAGACTATGCAGATTGGATTCTAAATTAAAAATACTGAAAGAGATTTAGTAAGCATGTAATGCTGTGCAATTTTGTCCTCTAGAATGCCAGAAGCCTGACGGCTTATAGTCAATGGGGTCAGTTCGGCACCATTCAGTTCTGTCATATGACATTCAGTTTGTGACCTTAGTGCCATTTTCCTGCTCTATAATGTAGTACGAAAACGGAACTCCAAAGAGCCGATGTGAACGATCCCTTAGTTGTAAGCGTGGTGCAATGTTCAAACATCACAACGTTAATGACGTTAATATAGACCAAATAGAGAAATGGATAGTACACACAGTGTAAAGTTGCAAAAATCTGTGATAGATTTATTAGAGCACTTCAAGATGCATATAGCTCGCCTTTATCAAGTGTTTGTGCCATGTTTGATTCTTCCTACTACTGAAGGTTTTTGAGATTATGATTGCTTGATAAAGGGCTCACGCCTGAAACACTGAACTGTGTACATTTGTAAGTGCTCTAATAAATATCTCATGGCTTTTGGCAACTTTAGTCTGGTATCTGCTGTCCATTTTTCAACTTCATTGTCTAACTTCATGTCATTAAATAGAGCAGTGAAGGCACACAATCTGACAATGTCCTTTTTCCCCCCCAGATAATGATCACACTACAATGAGCCCGACAACAATGACCTTAGTATCAACCACCGCCATTGCACAATGGACAGTAACCGCCAGCAGCACTGAGCTAAACCAAGTGAATGTTACACATGTAGACAGAAACACTGACACTGTGAGTCAGTCCCATAATGATGGCCTACTGTCTACTGCCACCACACAAGAATGGATTGTGACAACACTGACCTCCCCCAGTTCAACAGTTCAAGAGGTAAGCACCATTACATTTTACAGTAAACAGAGCAAGTACATTGTATGACAAAATGAAATGAATCAAATGACACAATTCTTGTAAAAAAAATGTATATACATATTTATGTATTAATTCAGAACAGAACCATTTTAAAGGGCTACTCCAGTTAAAACACAGTTTTCCATCCCTACAGCTCTCACCTGATTGCTTATCTCCTATGCATATTGCAGTCACTTCCATGCAGTGCAGACTCCTGTCTGATGCATATCTGCCACCATCTGGATGCTGAGATTTCCTCCCACTTTCTCTTCCACTATTCTATACTATCAATCTCATCATGCATCAGCACAACATCACTTGAGCAGCTACAGCCTATACTAACTCTGCCTGCACAGGGACACTGCCATCTGTATTCCATATTCATCTAAATAAACTACAGACAATAATTATACAGGCAGAAAGATGAGCTGTGATCCCCTTCATTATAACTGTGTGACAGGAGCTTTGTGATTATCAGCAGTAACTGTGATAGGAGTGTCTGTGTCGTCCCCTAAAGAACTAAAGTATGGTAGGGTCTGAAAAAATGACTAATGACTGTAATGTCAGTGTGCAGACGGAATTCTTCTCCCCCCGACGTCTTCTCAGTAAGCATTTAAACATTTTTTCCCCATGCTGGTGTATTACGTTACCACCGGCAGTAAGGGGTGGTGATGTAATACGCCTGTCACCCAACTGACTAATGCCCCCAGCTTCTGATTGGCTGGAGGCGGCGGGCCCAAGGCCGGGAGCGCCAGCACAGGCAGTGCAGGGCCTGGCCAGCTGCCCAGGCATAGAGGACAGCGGTGAGACAGGGAGCGCCGGGACAGAGGACAGCGCCGACCCTGGGAGCTGCAGAGTAAGTTAGTGGAGGGGGGGCTGCTGGGGGGTGTCAATGTGACGCTGGAGGCAGCCAGTGTGACGCCGGGCTGCTGGGGGGTGTCAGTGTGATGCTGGGGGGGGGGGGGTGTCAGTGTAATGCTGGGGGCCGCAGGGGGGTGTGAGTGTGATGCTGGGGGGTGTCAGTGTGATGCTGGGAGCCACTGGCAGGTGTCAGTGTGACGCTGGGGGCCACTAAGGGGTGTCAGTGTGACGCTGGGGGCCGATAGTGGGTGTCAGTGTGACGCTGGGGGCCGATAGGGGGTGTCAGCGTGATTCTGGGGGGTGTCAGTGTGACACTAGGGGGTATCAGTGTGATGCTAGAAGCCGCTGGGGGGTGTCAGTGTGACGCTGGGAGCTGCTGGGGGGTGTCAGTGTGACGCTGGGGGGTGTCAGTGTGACGCTGGAAGCCGCTGGGGGGTGTCAGTGTGACGCTGGGAGCCGCTGGGGGGTGTCAGTGTGACACTGGGGGACGCTGGGGGGTGTCAGTGTGACGCTGGGGGGTGTCGCTGTTCTGCTGCGGGCCGCTGGGGGGTGTTGCAGTTTGGGCACTCGGTCCCTAAAAGGTTCGCCATCACTGATATAGAGCATCTTGCTTATTATATTTTCAAATCTTGTTTCAAGGTTGATCTTCTCTGCTGATACTCCTGATATATCAT
Organism: Eleutherodactylus coqui; assembly: GCF_035609145.1. Classification (NCBI taxonomy): domain Eukaryota; kingdom Metazoa; phylum Chordata; class Amphibia; order Anura; family Eleutherodactylidae; genus Eleutherodactylus; species Eleutherodactylus coqui. The sequence goes on along the minus strand of NC_089838.1, from coordinate 136,699,744 downwards.
GAAGTGTATACATCTGTGTAGTGATGTGGCATAGTTGCTTCTATAAAGAACAACATATTTTTCTGTATGTTACAATTTTTTATTACCATACTTATCTTTGTTGCTTTAACATGTTTTCTTCCTTGGTGAAGAGACTAGCTTCAAAGGGTATTATTAAATTTAGTATAATAAATAGTATTATTGATTTTGTCCCCTACATCTAATGGTCTTCTTCCAGAGCTGCTTTCTGCCACATCTGCAGTAGATGATGCATGGTTATCATTGTGGAAGTGACCAGTCACTATTCACTGAAATCTATGAGACATCCATGTAATACACAGACAAGATAGATCCTCCAGATGGAAAAATACACTCATCTTAGCAGCGCTCTCATCTGTCCCTTCTATTACATTTATATGACCTGACAAAGCACATGAACCAGAAATTGTCTAAGGCCAACTGTTCCTTTAGGGTGCTTTCCCACACAGGCTTTTAGGAAAAACGTAGCATTTTATGTAGCAGTTTTTCATGCACTTTTTCAATCAAAATTCAGAAGTGTATTGAAATGGAATGAGAACGATAAAGGAAGGATTTTTACCCCTCCTCGCTGAATCCATTTCTGGCATTGGCTCAAAAAACTGCATCACAAACTGCAGTGATGTTAAAAAAAAACTGTGTGAAACCATATTACATATATCCCTGCAAACAAGTACAGGGGTTTGTATCCTTCAACACAATTTGGGAGTCCCAATCAGCTACAGAAGTACTCACAAATTGGGCCCAATGCCCACGGGCGGATCTGAATTGTGGAATCAAGCCGTCCATAGGGATACATGGGCATCTGCAAATAAAATAAAGCATGCAGATTTGATTTGCGGACGTTTTGGTCCTGAAAAAAATTGCATCATAATCCATTTCAGTGTGGATCCCGAACAGACAGCTTCAATTGAAGTCAATGGAAGCCGTCCGATCCGCGGCCCATCCGCAATTCAATTGCAGACTGGCCGCAGATTCCACGAGAAAGCAGGAGTTTAAAAAAAAACAAGCTGCTTTCACAGACATCCGCAGGGAAGAAAATGAAGGCCTGGATGGGTAAGTAGAAGACCTGCAGAAGGCTCCCGCATGAGGAATCCGATCCGCCTGTGAACATGAGGCCTAATAAGCACCCTTCTGGTTAGAAAAGATGGAAGCATAACCTGTAATTAATGTTTTAAAAGTACAATTATACTGGACCCTATTAGATCCCTAATACAACATTACCTAAGTGGAGCCCCTGCACTGATATGGGTGACCCCACTCTCCAACCTGGCCCTAGTTTGCCATCCTTGTATAACTGGAAAAAACAGTTAGGGTAAAGGAAGACAATGTACAATATTTATTGTGTGTATATTCCAAAAAGTTGCAAATAGAAAAATGAGCAACCAACATCAAGGAGAGGCTAAATAGTACGAGAAGTTACATAAACTGGCTCTGTATGCAATGTTAAATTAACTTAAGCAAGATACTAAATCCAGTGGCTCTGTGAGCTACATCACAACCATGCAAAAAAGAGCTTCTGACGCATTTGCTCCACAAATGCTGGGGTCAGCAGGCAACCTATAATAAGAGTGATACTGATGTTGCACTTATATATTAAATCATCTCTCAAGATTGCCCTAATGAACTAGGTTTCTCAATCATCAGCATCCAACTAGAGATGAGCGAGCGTACTCGGAAAAGCACTACTCGCTCGAGTAATTTGCTTTATCCGAGTATCGCTGTGCTCGTCCCTGAAGATTCGGGTGCCGCTGCGGCTGACAGGTGAGTCGCAGCGGGGAGCAGGGGAGAGCGGGCGGGAGAGAAGGAGAGAAAGATCTCCCCTCCGTTCCTCCCCGCTCTCCCCTGCAGCTCCCCGCTCCGTGCCGGCACCCGAATCTTCAGGGACGAGCACAGCGATACTCGGATAAAGCAAATTACTCGAGCGAGTAGTGCTTTTCCGAGTACGCTCGCTCATCTCTACATCCAACCAATTATAGAATACTTGCTATATACAAATAAAAACAGTTCATTCCTACTGGTACTAATATGTGTATGTTGCAGCTCCACAGAAGTATCATATAAATGTCCATTTTACTATGTCACACAAAGCCATTAACAATGGTGCAGATATAAACAACCACACAAATATAGATGCATCAAGTCAGCCACTCCAAGGACCTATGGGCAAACAAATGAGCATAGTTCTACTCACAGCCGCCCTAAGAAATATGAGTGTAAAGGTACCTTTACATGGGGCAACTATCACCTAAATAATTGCTGGAAACGGTGTTTTTTTGGGCAATAGACTTCCCGTGTATAAGCAGCCGCCGACAGGGCACCGAGAGACAAAATGTTCATTTGTCAGCCTGTGTAAACAGGCGTTTCTTTGAGCAACTACCTGTTTACTGTGAATGGGAGTGGGTGGCCAGAAAAGATTTCAGCACCCTCAACCTCCATTCACTACTGCTTCTATGTAAAAGCACAGGATCAATAGTCACTGGGATGGCTGAAGGGGGGTGCTCATGCACCCAAAAGTCATCCCATGTAATGGGACCTTTACTGGAGGATATCATCCGATATATGTCCCACTGTAATGGTGATGTGCTCTTGCTTAGACAGTGCAGGCCATTCAGCACATAAACAACATGGCCCAATCCTGCACACTGATATACTTCTGCTTACATTGGGTTTTTCTGGTCCTTATCTCCATAATGACAGGGATGCTGCAATCTAGATATATGCCCTGCCATACTCAGAGAGCACCACCCCCAATGGTGTAACATTAGGGACCTCCATCCAGTATATATAAAGCCCCGTCATACATATATGGCAAATAGCATTTGCTAAAAGTATTCATAATAACCAAAACTACCTCAATGTAGAGCCAACATGCAGAATCATACAGGGCTCAAACAATACATGTATTGGCGAGTGGTAAAAACCTTACTTTCTTTACTGTCCCAGGAATAGAGCAAGATAACAAGGATACACAGTAGATACATTATTTACCTTTGCCCTAGGTCTTTTTTGAATCTAGAGGAGAGCAAACTAGGGCAAGGTTGGATAGTAGCATCCCCTTTATCAGGGCAGAGGCCCGGCCTAGGTAGTGTGGTATTAGAGATTTAATAAGGTCCGGCATGATTGTATTTATTAAAATATTAATTAAAGGTTATGTTTTAACTATTCAGAAGGGTACCTGTTTTTATAAGTATTTCTTTGTGTGAAACCACCCTTAAAAAAGCTAAAATGGCAACTTATATCAGAATGTTAAGGATTTTTATTTGCACCATCAGGAAAGGGGTAACTTGAAGCTCCTGGGCCCCATTGCAAAATCTGTAACAGGCCACCAACTATAATGCTTTATTAATGTACCAGGCTCGCTACATGGAGAAGGCTCCTGGGCCGGGTGCAATCGGATCCTCTGCATCCTGTATAGTTACACCCCTGTGCATCAGGTTGAACAATATTTTTCTAAACAACATTTTGTTTAGAAATGCAACAGTTTAAGTAATTCAGTTATATAAGGCATTGACTACAGCTGCAGCTTGGTGGTGCACATTAGCAATAAATCTAATCAGTTTCAGCATCCATTCCCTTGATTATTCTTACTCTGACAGTAAAACCGTCAGTGAGTTTTTAGTTTGACACATTTGACTTTTGATAGATGATCTTCTGCTTTAGAGCACAGTAATTTATTCTTGAGAAGTTCAGTCTGCCCTAATATCATCATTCCTATGCATCGTCATCACTAGATGTCTCTGAGACAGCAGGAGGATTTTACCACTCATCATTCTTACCTACCTTCCGCTTTGGTCAGACCATACTCTTTAAAGACATTTATAAGGAGAGAACTGTTAGCCTGGGCTCTCACATGCCAAATTCCCAGCGGAAATCTCGCAGTTTGGTCGCAGCGAAAAACCGCAAGATTTCCGACGGGAGAAGCGCTGCTTTAAAACCCACGGCACTTAGCCGTGGGTTTTGAAGCGGCCTGGCCGCTTGCTCTTCCGCTGCGGCCGGCACTCCCATAGAGGAGAGCGTGGTCGCAGCAGAAGAAGTAAAAAAATGAGCATACTGCGAGAGAAATCTCATCTACATGGCTGACTAATCCCTGGATTAGCGGCCACAGGCGGATTTGCCGCAGCAAAATTCCGGACAGAATTTCCGCAGCAAATCCACCCCGTGTAAACCCAGCCTTAGAATGCATTGGACACACTGGGGCAGATTTACTAATACTGTCTAATAGATAGACAGAGCAGATGTAGACCAGTCTTTAAATATGCCAGATTTGTCACAGTCGTTCTGTTGAATTATTAATCGGTAGTATCTTTAAACTGTCTAGTCTAACTTTGCATCACCTATTAGTTGTCTTAGATAAAAATTGAGCCAAAATTTGGGGCAATTTTTGGAGCAATTTTCAGCACGCAATGTTACATTTAGGCTACATCCTTTCACAAAAGCACACCCCTTTTGAAAATGAGTCAAAAACAATAAATGTGTCTAAAAACACTTGACAAATGTGGTGCAAATGATGTAAGACAGTTTTCTGGAACAACGTATGCCAGAAAATGGGTGAACATTTAATAGTAAATCTGCCCCACCATGTTACTATCAAGATTTCCCTTGGACACATTGATTTCTATATGCCTTTGTGGCTGTAGCCAGTTTTGTGATCTAAGCTAGTCTGGGCCATCATAATGCGAAATTATCCAATTTTCTGACCTATTGGGTTAAAAAAAAGTAAAAATCAGCTTAATGTTTGAACTGAGGATCATGTAGGAGGATGTGGAGCTATTCATGGTTTATCACCCATTACAAAATATTATGTCAACCCTAAAATACTGTACAGTGTAGTAGTGTCAATCTGTCATTATGTACCATTAAATCTGAGTACTAAGGTCTCCTCCCTCCCTACCTCAAGGCACGTTAGTCCACCATTTCCTCATAGGGGCTGGAGTATTGAGGACTTCTGACCCATGATGACTCACAGCATCAGGAATCGCACAATGGTTACTGCTAAAAGGGGTTGAAAAAGAGGGCATAAAGGAATGATGCCAGATTAGCAGGAATAGCATACTGGATCAACAGAGGTTTTTTTTCCTAAATCCAAGTATTGCTTACTGACATTTTGTTTGTATATGGATCTTTTTTTTTTTTTTTATAAATCCTATCAAGCAGTATCAGATCCCTAATGCGCATGACATCATTATTGAATTTGACAATAAATGATTACTTTGTTTGGTAAAAGAAGATCTGATCTGTCTTGTATTATTAAAGTCTTCTTAAACTTTTCCAAAACTTTAGACATGTCACAATGACATGCCAGATGTTTTGATCAGTGAGGGCCTGGGTCTCGAGACCCCCACTGATTGCTAAAAGGAATGAGCAGAAGCTCTCATCTGAGTGTTGTGCCCATTCTCTGTTATTACAAGTGATTTATGGGTTCCACAGACTTTCTATGAAGCCTGTACATCGCTCCAAGCAGTGACATAAGCAGCTGAACAGACAAAGTATTCAGAACACTTCTGCCTGTATCTTTTCACCATTGGTGATGGTGGTCTTGGCACCCAGACCGCCACTGATCAAGACTTCTGGCATGTTACGAAGACATGTCAGAAGTTGTTAAAAGAGTATAATTACCCTTTTAAAAGATAGGTTTCCCCTATGTGCACCAGAAAGTAAAGAAAGAATAGATAGCATTGGATCTGGGATCTAGAGTAGGAGCCTAATACACCCAGTTTGGTGATCCAAACCATCGTACCCAGACTACAATCACTAATAACAGGTCATAAAGTGCCATTAGTTAGATCCATAGATACTTCCAAAGGTCACAAGACCTATTAACCCTTCTTCCACAGATGAAGTGCCACCATTAATTATTATGAGATCAGTTATCTGGGCAATGATGAAGAACCTGAAGCAACTCTAGAATTATACCTGGAATAAATGAATTCTATATGTTTGTTGTTTTCATTCACTTTGTGTTGAGTTTGAGTTTGTAAAGCAATTGTGATGTTGAATTAAGACCCCTTTCACCAAAATATTCCTCCACATGGCACACTGATCCATGTTTAATTACATTAGCCAAAATGAAAATTTCTCCGCCGCACGTTGGCCATTTTTCTCCCACATGTGTGACTAATCACCTGATTATTAGGTACTGCTGGTCTATTATGAGCATAGCTAATAATAACGTAACTAAATAGGATGGAAGGAGGCTAAAGGATCATAAATGCATGAGTGAAAAAGAGGGGACTCACCTGTTGTGGAACACCTATCAGAGGTCAGGCATCCACACTGTCAGTCCGGAGAGGCTTGATAAAATATCCAGAAGGGCAAGATCCTTAGTCCAAAGGGAGAGCATCTGGGGTTGAACTCGCAAGTGGGAAAACCTCGGTCAAGAACAAAGTGGAGAAAGTAGAAAAGAACCCCGCGCTACTATGCACTTAGGATGGTGTAAACAATACAAGTCTAGTGAAGAATATGACTTACTTCATTGAGGAGCCCTATGTGCATACAGGACTCCTCTAAATCCAAGATCATCCATAATGAACCGGACAGAGTCCTAGGAGATTTCAACTTTTTATTGGTGGAGAGACAACCATGTGTAGACACAGGCAACAAAAGAGGGAAAACCAATGGAGTGCAGAGCGTTTTGGGGCAAAAGAACAGATCAGGGGGTCTGCTAGCAGCCTGCAATTAAAACCCCCAAATCTGTGCTTTAAAAAAGTGTTACAGTCCATTGGTTTTCCCTTTTTTCTTGCCTGTGTCTACACGTTTGTCTCTCCACCAATAAAAGTTGAAATCTCCCAGGACTCTCTCCGGCTTATTAAGCACGGTGCTGGATTTTCACATAAGGCTCCTCAACTAAGTAAGTCATATTCTTCACTAGGCTCGTATCGTTTACATCATCCTAAGCGCATAGAAGCACAGGGTTCTTTTCTACTTTCTTCATTGAATGGGTGACTGACATTTGATTAATCGGCCAAGAATGGGACATGCTGCAGTTTCTTTCACACAGACCATCGGTCCATGTAAAACAATGTATTTCTGAATTAGCCCTATTGACTATAATAGATCTGTGTGCTGTTCATGTGCAGTCGATTGCACATATGGACAGCACACAGCAGAAAATTATGCCCATGTGAATAAATCTTTGGATGTATGGTATTTCAGTTGCTGAAAATTCTGTAATACTTTCTGGAACATTTATTTTGAGGCATAACCCACACTCAGATGAAAAACAGCTAACTGAAAAACTGATGTAGTGGGATATAATTAGAGATGAGCGAACACCAAAATGTTCGGGTGTTCGTTATTCGAAACGAACTTCCCGCGATGTTCGAGGGTTCGTTTCGAATAACGAACCCCATTGAAGTCAATGGGCGACCAGAACATTTTTGTATTTCGCCGATGCTCGCTAAGGTTTTCATGTGTGAAAATCTGGGCAATTCAAGAAAGTGATGGGAACGACATAGCAACGGATAGGGCAGGCGAGGGGCTACATGTTGGGCTGCATCTCAAGTTCACAGGTCCCAGAATACCGGCAAGAGTGGGCCCCCCCCCCTCCCAACAACTTTTACTTCTGAAAAGCCCTCATTAGCATGGCATACCTTTGCTAAGCACCACACTACCTCCAACAAAGCACAATCACCGCCTGCATGACACTCCACTGCCACTTCTCCTGGGTTACATGCTGCCCAACCGCCCCCCCTCCCCCCCACAGCGCACACCAAAGTGTCCCTGCGCAGCCTTCAGCTGCCCTCATGCCACACCACCCTCATGTCTATTTAGAAGTGCGTCTGCCATGACGAGGGACCGCAGGCACACACTGCACAGGGTTGGCACGGCTAGGCAGCGACCCTCTTTAAAAGGGGCGGGGCGATAGCCCACAATGCTGTACAGAAGCAATGAGAAATAGAATCCTGTGCCACCGCCATCAGGAGCTGCACACGTGGGCATAGCAATGGGGAACCTATGTGCCACACACTATTCATTCTGTCAAGGTGTCTGCATGCCCCAGTTAGACCGGGCTTTTTAATTCATAGACACAGGCAGGTACAACTCCCTATTGTGAAGTCCCTGTCGACCGACAGCATGGGTGGCTCCCTGGAACCCACCGGCGGTACACAAAAATATCCCATTGCATTGCCCAACACAGCTGAGGTAGTAATGTCGTGCGTAATACAGGTGGGCTTCGGCCCACACTGCATGCCCCAGTCAGACTGGGGTTCTTTACAAGTGGACACATCTAGGTTACACTCCGTGTGCACCTACAGCATGGGTGGCTCCCTGGAACCCACCGGCGGTACACAAAAATATCCCATTGCATTGCCCAACACAGCTGAGGTAGTAATGTCGTGCGTAATACAGGTGGGCTTCGGCCCACACTGCATGCCACAGTCAGACTGGGGTTCTTTACAAGTGGACACATCTAGGTTAAACTCCCTGTGGACCCACTGCCTGGGTGGGTGCCAGGAAGCCACCGGCGGTACATAGAAATATCCCATTGCATTGCCCAACACAGCTGAGGTAGTAATGTCGTGCGTAATACAGGTGGGCTCCCACACTGCATGCCCCAGTCAGACTGGGGTTCTTTACAAGTGGAAACAGATGCATTTATAATTCCCTGTGGACCCACTGCCTGGGTGGGTGCCAGGAAGCCACCGGCGGTACATAGAAATATCCCATTGCATTGCCCAATACAGCTGAGGTAACGTCAGCTGGAATGCAGGTGGGCTAAAAATTAATTTGATTACACTGTAGGCGAGGGCCCACAAAAATTGCTGTATCAACAGTACTAATGTACATCCCAAAAATTGGCCATGGCCAGCCAAGAGGGCAGGTGAAACCCATTAATCGCTTTGGTTAATGTGGCTTAAGTGGTAACTAGGCCTGGAGGCAGCCCAGTGTAACGAAAAATTGGTTCAAGTTACAGTTCCAACGCTTTTAAGCGCATTGAAACTTAAAAATTGTTCAGAAAAATTATTTGAGCGAGCCTTGTGGCCCTAAGAAAAATTGCCCGTTCAGCGTGATTACGTGAGGTTTCAGGAGGAGGAGCAGGAGGAGGAGGAGGAATATTAGACACAGATTGATGAAGCAGAAATGTCCCCGTTTTGGATGGTGAGAGAGAACGTAGCTTCCATCCGCGGGTGCAGCCTACGTATTGCTTACGTATCGCTGCTGTCCGCTGGTGGAGAAGAGAAGTCTGGGGAAATCCAGCCTTTGTTCATCTTGATGAGTGTTAGCCTGTCGGCACTGTCGGTTGACAAGCGGCTACGCTTATCTGTGATGATTCCTCCAGCCGCACTAAACACCCTCTCCGACAAGACGCTAGCCGCAGGACAAGCAAGCACCTCCAGGGCATACAGCGCTAGTTCAGGCCACGTGTCCAGCTTCGACACCCAGTAGTTGTAGGGGGCAGAGGCGTCACCGAGGATGGTCGTGCGATCGGCTACGTACTCCCTCACCATCCTTTTACAGTGCTCCCGCCGACTCAGCCTTGACTGGGGAGCGGTGACACAGTCTTGGTGGGGAGCCATAAAGCTGGCCAGGCCCTTAAAGACTGTTGCACTGCCTGGGATGTACATGCTGCTCGATCTCCGCACCTCCCCTGCTACCTTGCCCTCGGTACTGCGCCTTCTGCCACTAGCGCTGTCGGCTGGGAATTTTACCATAAGCTTGTCCGCAAGGGTCCTGTGGTATAGCAACACTCTCGAACCCCTTTCCTCTTCGGGAATGAGAGTGGGCAGGTTCTCCTTATAGCGTGGGTCGAGCAGTGTGTACACCCAGTAATCCGTTGTGGCCAGAATGCGTGCAACGCGAGGGTCACGAGAAAGGCATCCTAACATGAAGTCAGCCATGTGTGCCAGGGTACCAGTACGCAACACATGGCTGTCTTCACTAGGAAGATCACTTTCAGGATCCTCCTCCTCCTCCTCCTCCTCCTCCTCAGGCCATACACGCTGAAAGAATGACAGGCAATCAGCCGGTGTACCGTCAGCAGCGGGCCAAGCTGTCTCTTCCCCCTCCTCCTCATCCTCCTCATGCTCCTCCTCCTCCTCCTGTACGCGTTGAGAAATAGACAGGAGGGTGCCCTGACTATCCAGCGGCATACTGTCTTCCCCCGCCCCCGTTTCCGAGCACAAAGCAGCTGCCTTTATGGTTTGCAGGGAATTTCTCAAGATGCATAGCAGAGGAATGGTGACGCTAATGATTGTAGCATCGCCGCTCACCACCTGGGTAGACTCCTCAAAATTACCAAGGACATGGCAGATGTCTGCCAACCAGGCCCACTCTTCTGAAAGGAATTGAGGAGGCTGACTCCCACTGCGCCGCCCATGTTGGAGTTGGTATTCGACTATAGCTCTACATTGTTCATAGAGCCTGGCCAACATGTGGAGCGTAGAGTTCCACCGTGTGGGCACGTCGCACAGCAGTCGGTGCACTGGCAGCTTAAAGTGATGTTGCAGGGTGCGCAGGGTGGCAGCATCCGTGTGGGACTTGCGGAAATGTGCGCAGAGCCGGCGCGCCTTTACGAGCAGGTCTGACAAGCGTGGGTAGCTTTTCAGAAAGCGCTGAACCACCAAATTAAAGACGTGGGCCAGGCATGGCACGTGCGTGAGGCTGCCGAGCTGCAGAGCCGCCACCAGGTTACGGCCGTTGTCACACACGACCATGCCCGGTTGGAGGCTCAGCGGCGCAAGCCAGCGGTCGGTCTGCTGTGTCAGACCCTGCAGCAGTTCGTGGGCCGTGTGCCTCTTATCGCCTAAGCTGAGTAGTTTCAGCACGGCCTGCTGACGCTTGCCCACCGCTGTGCTGCCACACCGCGCGACACCGACTCCTGGCGACATGCTGCTGCTAACACATCTTGATTGCGAGACAGAGGAGGAGGAGGAGGGTGCTTTAGTGGAGGAAGCATACACCTCCGCAGATACCACCACCGAGCTGGGGCCCGCAATTCTGGGGGTGGGTAGGACGTGAGCGGTCCCAGGCTCTGACTCTGTCCCAGCCTCCACTAAATTCACCCAATGTGCCGTCAGGGAGATGTAGTGGCCCTGCCCGCCTGTGCTTGTCCACGTGTCCGTTGTTAAGTGGACCGTGGCAGTAACCGCGTTGGTGAGGGCGCGTACAATGTTGCGGGAGACGTGGTCGTGCAGGGCTGGGACGGCACATCGGGAAAAGTAGTGGCGACTGGGAACTGAGTAGCGTAGGGCCGCCGCCTCCATGATACTTTTGAAGGACTCAGTTTCCACAACCCTATACGGCAGCATCTCAAGGCTGATGAATTTTGCTATGCGGACGGTTAACGTTTGAGCGTGCGGGTGCGTGGCGGCGTACTTGCGCTTGCGCTCCAACAGTTGCGCAAGCGACGGCTGGACGGTGCGCTGAACTACACTGCTGGATGGGGCCGAGGACAGCGGAGATGAGGGTGTGGGTGCAGGCCATGAGGCGGTAGTGCCTGTGTCCTGAGAGGGGGGTTGCATCTCAGTGGCAGGTTGGGGCACAGGGGGAGAGGCAGGGGTGCAAACCGGAGGCGCTGAACGGCCTTCGTCCCACCTTGTGGGGTGCTTGGCCATCATATGTCTGCGCATGGTGGTGGTGGTGAGGCTGTTGGTGTTGGCTCCCCGGCTGAGCTTTGCGCGACAAAGGTTGCACACCACTGTTCGTCGGTCGTCAGGCGTCTCTGTGAAAAACTGCCAGACCTTAGAGCACCTCGGCCTCTGCAGGGTGGCATGGCGCGAGGGGGCGCTTTGGGAAACAGTTGGTGGATTATTCGGTCTGGCCCTGCCTCTACCCCTGGCCACCGCACTGCCTCTTGCAACCTGCCCTGCTGATGCCCTTGACTCCCCCTCTGAAGACCTGTCCTCCTGAGTAAGCATTGCACACCAGGTGGGGTCAGTCACCTCATCGTCCTGCTGCTCTTCCTCCGAATCCTCTGTGCGCTGCTCCCTCGGACTTACTGCCCTTACTACTACCTCACTGCAAGACAACTGTGTCTGATCGTCATCGTCCTCCTCACCCACAGAAAGTTGTTGAGACAGTTGGCGGAAGTCCCCAGCCTCTTCCCTCGGACCCCGGGAACTTTCGAATGGTTGGGCATCAGTGACGATAAACTCCTCTGGTGGGAGAGGAACCGCTGCTGCCCAATCTAAGCAGGGGCCCGAGAACTGTTTCTGGGAGTGTTCCCGCTCCTGAGCAGGTGTCATTGTAGTGGAGTGAGGAGGCTGGGAGGAAGGAGGAGCAGCAGACAGAGGATTCGGATTTGCAGCAGTGGACGGCGCAGAACTGCGTGTTGACGATAGGTTGCTCGAAGCACTTTCTGCCATCCAGGACAGGACCTGCTCACACTGCTCATTTTCTAATAACCGTCTCCCGCGTGGACCCATTAATTGGGCGATGAATGTGGGGACGCCAGAAACGTGCCTCTCTCCTAATCGCGCAGCAGTCGGCTGCGACACACCTGGATCAGGAGCTCGGCCTGTGCCCACACCCTGACTTGGCCCTCCGCGTCCTCGGCCGCGTCCACGTCCTCTAGGCCTACCCCTACCCCTCAGCATGCTGTATTACCAGTGATTTGATTTCACAGGCAGGAAATAAATTGGCGCAAGACTGCAGCCAAATATAATTTTTTCCGTTTTTTGAAAACGAAAGGCCCCACTGCCTCTAGTGAATGAATAATCTAAGTTTAATAACTGTGCTGTGTCCCTGCTAATGTGTCACAGAACGTGAGGGTAGCAGAGTTATTAACTCTGGCAGAGCAGGTATTTTTTTTCCCAATTAAGGAAAGCAAATGGCGAAGCCAGGAGTAAAACGTAGCTGGGTGCGTCTGATTTTTAAACGTTGCACACGCAGCCGACACGTGTCCACCGCCCTTAGGACGAACAGAGGCAGGACAAATACAATTATTTTCAGTTTTTTTCCACCAAAAGGCAGCACTGCGTATATTCAATGAACATGAGAAGTTTAATAACTGTGCTGTGTCCCTGCTAATGTGTCACAGAACGTGAGGGTAGCAGAGTTATTAACTCTGGCAGAGCAGGTATTTTTTTTCCCAATTAAGGAAAGCAAATGGCGAAGCCAGGAGTAAAACGTAGCTGGGTGCGTCTGATTTTTAAACGTTGCACACGCAGCCGACACGTGTCCACCGCCCTTAGGACGAACAGAGGCAGGACAAATACAATTATTTTCAGTTTTTTTCCACCAAAAGGCAGCACTGCGTATATTCAATGAACATGAGAAGTTTAATAACTGTGCTGTGTCCCTGCTAATGTGTCACAGAACGTGAGGGTAGCAGAGTTATTAACTCTGGCAGAGCAGGTATTTTTTTTCCCAATTAAGGAAAGCAAATGGCGAAGCCAGGAGTAAAACGTAGCTGGGTGCGTCTGATTTTTAAACGTTGCACACGCAGCCGACACGTGTCCACCGCCCTTAGGACGGACAGAGGCAGGACAAATAGAATTATTTTCAGTTTTTTTCCACCAAAAGGCAGCACTGCGTATATTCAATGAACATGAGAAGTTTAATAACTGTGCTGTGTCCCTGCTAATGTGGCACAGAACGTGAGGGTAGCAGAGTTATTAACTCTGGCAGAGCAGGTATTTTTTTTCCCAATTAAGGAAAGCAAATGGCGAAGCCAGGAGTAAAACGTAGCTGGGTGCGTCTGATTTTTAAACGTTGCACATGCAGCCGACACGTGTCCACCGCCCTTAGGACGGACAGAGGCAGGACAAATACAATTATTTTCAGTTTTTTTCCACCAAAAGGCAGCACTGCGTATATTCAATGAATAATAACTGTGTTGTGGCCCTGCCTACACAATTCTTTCCCTGCAGTATCAATGGAGGGTGCAATGCTCTGCAGAGGCGATTTTGAGAAGAAAAAAAAAATGCAGCACAGCTAACAGCAGCCAGCACAGTACTGCACACGGTTAAATATGGCCCTAGAAAGGACCGTTGAGGTTCTTGAAGGCTACACTCACTCCTAACACTCTCCCTGCCTATGCAGCACTTCTGTCCCTAATGCCGGGTGCAACGCTCTGCAGAGGCGATTTTGAGAAAAAAAATAATTGCCACTGCTAACAGCAGCCAACACACAGCTATCAGTGGCCCTAATAAGGACCTTTGGGGGTCTTGAAGCCTACACTAACTACCAATTCTTTCCCTACAGCAGCTCCGGTACAAACAGCACTGTCCCTCATCTAACTCACACGGCATCTGAGGCGAGCCGCGGGAGGGGCCGACTTTTATATTCGGCGGACACCTGATCACCCCAGCCACTCACAGCAGGGGGGTGGTATAGGGCTTAAACGTCACAGGGGGAAGTTGTAATGCCTTCCCTGTCTTTCAATTGGCCAGAAAAGCGCGCTAACGTCTCAGGGAAGGAAGTGAAAGTAACCCGAACACCGCATGGTGTTCGTTACGAATAACGAACATCCCGAACACCCTAATATTCGCACGAATATCAAGCTCGGACGAACACGTTCGCTCATCTCTAGATATAATCTTATACATTAGTTTCATTTAGTTTAGATGCATTGCACAAAAATTAAAAAAGAAATAATGTATAGCTTAAAAACAATAGTTTGATCCCAGCCCTACTTGTGGTCACAATTGCTGGGATGGAGCAGAAACAGTGATCTGACATGTTTTATACCAATATGTAACAGTAGGGGACGCCAACTACAATGCTTTCAAGCAGAATACATAAGGAAAGATGAAAGAATTTCCACAGCAGGTCTGCAGCCTGCAATCACATTTCTTTAGATATTTTATTCTCCCATTAGAAAAAAAGCCTCAGGAATAAGCTACAGATGTTTTACAGCCACTGGACCACCGACATGCACAACTTAACCTTTATTTAAAAAACCAGAATAGAGCATTCCATGCTAGTGGTCTGCAGCGTGTGGATCTCCGGCTGCTGCACAACTATAGCTCACAGCATGCTTTTACAACTCCAAGTTGGTAGATGGAGTTGCGCCACAACTCGAGAGCCAGTTTGCAGATTACTGTTCTGTAGGGTCATGTAAAGGCTACAGTGACTTAAGCTCTATTTAGAAGGGACGAGTGTCCGGCAAATGAATCCCACCACTCGTCCCTCTGTATAATCACTCCCGTGCTACTGCACGGGAGCTAGAAGCGCTAGCTCGCTCACATAGCAGCCAGCAGGGAGCGGGGAGGCTGCAGGAGATTTCACTCCTCGCTCTCCTCCGCCCCTGTCAATTAATTTAACATAGCGCTCGTTCAGTACTGAGCGGCTGCTATTTACACTAAGCGATCAGCAAATCAGCTCATCGTTCATCGTTTATGCTGCATCCTCCCTGCTGTGAGCGAGCCAGCGATACTAGCTCCAGTGCAGCAGCGGGGACGAGTATGTGCGCGACTAGAGATGAGCGAGCACCAAAATGCTCGGGTCCTCGTTATTCGAGTCGAGCTTTTCGTAAAATTCCAGAGCTCTATTCGAGTAACGAACCCCATTGACTTTAATGGGAGACTCGAGCATTTTTTTATGTGACCTGTCGATTGCCAAGCTTTTATCTTTTCTCTCTCTCTCTCTCTCTCCTCTGCCAAGCCAGCCACAAACTACCATTGACGTGCGCAACGTCGCAGCTGGGAGGGGTCAAATCTGACATGTCAGTGGCGGGGAGGGGGCCAAATTGGCGAGTAGCGAGCACCATCGAGTACGCTAATACTCGAACGAGCATCAAGCTCGGAAGAGTATGTTCACTCAACTCTAGCGGGGGCGAGTGTCGGGCACCGTTTGCCCAAAATTCGCCCCGTCTAAATGGAGCTTTAAACGGCTTAGCTGCGTTTTAAAATACATCTTCAATTACTCCATTAGGATATTGTCTTGTGACATACACACTGTAGCAAAAATGACATGTTAACGTTATTGTGTGGGTCGGTGCGATTACAGAGATACCCAATTTATATAGTTTTTCTTATACTACTTTTAAAAATAAAATGTCTTAAAAATCCGTTCTGCTGCCATATTCTGACACTTGTAATTTTTTTTATTTTTCCATCAATGCAGTTGGATAGAGGCTTGCTTTTGGGGAAAAACTTGTTCTTTCTATTGGTACCATCTTGGGGTACATATCACTTTTTGATCGCTCTTTATAAAATGTTTTTTTGGAAACTAGGTGACCAACAAATCAAAATTCTGGTGTTGTGTTTTTTTTATCTGCCAACGTTTTCTGTGTGGCATAAATAATACGTTTTTCCTTAACTTTTAATATTTTTATTCTTGCAATAATTACAAATAAACTTTATTTAACTTATTTTTACTCATTTCTTTCACTACCTACAAGGGACCTGAAGTAGCTTAATAGGCAGAAATATATGGCAGCCCTGAGGGCCTTCACACCTGAATGGCACCCCAAAAGCTCATTGCAGGGGGGCTGTTCAGAAGACAGAGAGAGCTTCTTCCCTCTGTCGGGCCATCTAAATCCCTCTGTCAGAATTGATAATGCCATCTAAATGGTTAACAGCAGTAATTTGGAGTGGACACCTTCGTTTTAGTAGATTAAAGAGGTTCTCTGATATAAAAATACGTTTGTGGCAGTAGGAAGGAAGAAGTATATAATAAAAAATATTCACCTACACCCCTACAGGCACTCTGGTCTTCTAGAGGGTCTGTTTACCATGTCTGCAGCAGTCACATGGTTGTTTACCCCATAACAGGCCCCAACACAGGACCTCATTAGTGACATTCCATAAACAGACCGGGCCTTCTAGATTAGAGGCCTACATGATCTGTTTATGGGACTTCACTAGCAGACTCAGTGATGTCCTGGGGCAGATACCGTGGCACTGGGGCACTGAAACGGTGCTCTGGCACCACGATAAGCATATTACTGAAATACAGTTTGGGGTGGAGGGCCTAAAATGTTAAAAAAATAAGCCAAAAAGCTAACTCTTTATCCTCCCTTTAAGCACAAGAGCATAACTAAGTATTTACACAGTTCAAGGAGGGGAGCAGGAGCTAGCCAGCAGAGCCTGAGGTATGGAGAGGGAGGGAGCTCTGCAAAACTTATCTCCTATAGCCCTGATAAGACCCATAAAACTATACCTGTGAAAATGGAAGGGTTAACCTTTTATCTGGGGAGGAGATTGGGAGCAGAGCTAAGCTTACTGAATACAAGGGGGAGAGAGAGCAGAGACACAGCCTGCTCAGCGCATGCTTGCCCTGTGTGATGAAGACCAAGACAGAGCATTTATAGGGGAGTAAAGGCAGGCTGAACTGAGCATGCCTCACCATAGTGGAGAACTACTAGAGGTTGGGTCCAGGAGGGACCAAAGATAAATAGACACTGGGGATGGAACTTCACACAGGGTGTATTCCCGTCGGAAATCTCGCGGTTTGGCCGCAGCAAAAACCGCGAGATTTCCGCCGGGAGAACCGCCGCGGTTTAAGCCGCGGCGGCTTTGAAGTGGCCCGGCCGCTTGCTTTTCCGTTGCGGCCGGCTCTCCCATAGAGGAGAGCGCGGCCGTAACATAAATAAACAAAAAAACGTCTGTAAACAGACATGCTGCTTCTTTTGAAACCGCGGCTGCAGCGGCCGCAGCCACGGTTTCAACCGGATTTACCGCAGCGGATTAGCCGTCCCGTGTGGACGAGGTTTCGGGGAAACCTCGTCCACATGGCTGGCTAATCCCGAGATTAGCGGCCGCGGGCGGTTTTGCCGCCGGCGGATCTGCTGCGGCAGAACCGCGGCAAATCCGCCCTGTGTGACCCCTGCCTTAAGGAGTGAAAAATCAGGACTGGGTGTATAAATGGGTGTATTTGCAAAGTTTTATGATTTCAGCCATAGAATTCACTGAGCCACCGATGTGATCTTGGGAATACCCTTTTAATGCTGACTGAATCTGGAGTGTGTTCAGCCTCTGATAAAAGCAAATAACTTATTTGTTATGTGTTGAAGTGCAAGTAAAGTTCTTCATCTTCACAACTGAATAAAATGTCCAGCAATCTTCAGCTGTATGTAAACCTATAGTTTGTGCTTTAAAAGCCACGCAGACAAAGGTTGTTTAAAGCCCATTTCCTCCTGATTATAATGGAGTGAAGTTGGTATTTTTAAAAAAATGTCAGGAAACCTTGGGAAAGTGTCTGCAGCAAAAGACCCTGGAGCCTGCTATTAGCCACATATCCGGGCACTCCCTAAACTTCCGCAGCCTGTACAGTAAAATAATTGAGCTCAGGAAGCCATGTTAACTAATGGATTACCTGCTGTATGGAGTTTACTGAGGGCCATATTTAACACGTCCTTTATACAAAAGTGAGAATCTTCAATCATTTAAGAACAATGCAAGCAACAATGAATACCTTCTCCAAAGCATCTGTATGTTCTTATTTTTAGTTTCACAGGAAGCTAGAGATTTAATTATTTCCCAAGGTCACTGAGTTACACCAGTTTGAGATAAACAATGCAAACTACATGGCAATCCAAGAACCACCTGCTCAACCACCTCTAATACTGGCACCTATTTGGCCACATCTTCCATTCTATTTAAATACTAGTAGATAGCCCGTTCCAGGAGAGTGACTGTAATAGAAAATGCATCCACTTAAGGGCAGAGTTCTTGTCCCAGGACAATGACTGCAATCTCTATATAAATATCCATGCTCATGGAAATTACTTTGTGGGATGAGGAATAAGAGTAGTAATGTCAAGATATCAGCCATTTCATATACACAAAATACCCAGGGCAAACCAACGTGGAGGTCTGTTTGTGTATTGCTGTACTGGCATACCTGTACATCCCTGGGCAGTGCTTCGATGTGGGCACTGAATACAGCCGGGTACAGGTTGGCAACGCAGAAGCAGCTGAGCCAAATGCACAGTTTGATGTAGCGGGAGCTGCTCTTTGCTACACTGCTGGGTGCAGGCCAGGGTAGAGGCCACACTGAAGTAAGTTTGGATGAGACGGCTTTATACCCCCCCCCCCCCCCCTTTCTTCTTGGTACCAGCCCCATTACGCTGTACATTCTTGTACAGCATTTTGATGTGGGCACTAACTGTAAGTGTAATAGGAGCCACTCTCTGCTACTCCTGTGAGTGGGTGTTGCAGCCCCTTGGCTGGTGAATGCAGACCACAGTGTCCTCTATAGTATAAACAATTAGGTGTCAAGTCCCCCTCTATTGGCTCACATATATACATGCCTCAGCATGTCATGTGGCCACTCAACCACATGGTGGCAGTATTTCAGTCACAAACCTACACAGGACGTGGTAAGGTGTGTATATATGTATATATATATATATATATATATATATATATATATATATAATATAATATATTTAGATCTCAATGTATATTAGATGAATACAGGTGGTCCTAAGTAATCTTCTATTTTGAATGTGCTTAAACTGTCCATTTCTGTTGAATTGTAGAACATTTATTAGGCTGTATAACTATCCCAGAGAGCTAGCTGACAACCAGTATGTCTGCCATCTCCTACTGGGGTTATTGCCTAGCCAACATAGATCTGGGGTTCCTTGGGTCTTCCAGAGGAAATAATTCCCTCCAAAGTGTGCTGGATGAACTAAACAAGTTAATCTGCACTTTTAATAGCATCATAAAATTTGCTACAATAGGGCACACAGGACAGATTATCAGTAAGTCTAACAAGTTATTTATGAAGCAATTATATATTAAATAGACCATAGTGATAAGTGATAATCCCTATGCTCATTTCTAAAAGAGCCTTTTGCTGTATCAGAGGCTAGACCTATCGGAGTATCTTACAGAGCAGTAGCTATCAGGGTTGCAGAGGTACCAGTCACATCAGGACCCTTATGCCTTAAGGGGCCCTAAAGACCTTGGAGAAAACTTTAGTAATATAAACAGCACAGAGTAGGTGCGGGGCTCTGTTACAGATTTTGCATCAGAGCCCAAGAGCTTCAGGTTACTCCTATAGGGGGGCTCTGATAGTCTTGGTGGTCTGGTGCACCCCGCACCCAGCATTCTTAAATTACAAATCTACAGGCAGTGATACATCCCTGCATACTGCTGCAGATTTGTCAGGAAAAGCTGGAATGACTTTCATATTTGTTGATGCCCAGCTTTCCCAGGAAGAGGTGCATCAAGGGGATGACTGAATGAAATAGAATTTTGTATACCCATGGACTGGTGATCTTTTTAACCTTAATAATGTTATTATTTATCCAAAAGCTGATGTATTCAAGATAGCTCATTTCATGAAGATAACATTTATGTATCAGTGCTGTTGCCTGTCTGGAGAACAGATTACAGTTTATTGCTGCTCTGTAATCAATTTATCATTGGGGTCCCTTGTAACAAAAGCAATTTCCAAGTAGGACAACCCCTTTAACAGCATATGCACAAGCAGCAGAAATTTCTGCACCAGTCCAGTACAATAGAATGAGGATTGTAATAATCTCATACACATGCTTATAAAACCCTGTGCAGATGTATGGATTGAATAGTCAACCTCAGAAACGTCTGCAGTAAATCTGCCATGTGTGAACATACCTTAACATGCTGCTGGACAGTATGTACAGTTTGTGTTTTAAATACTTATGGTCAAGAGTATCAAACAGATACATTGTATAAAAATGAGAATGTTTGATTCTGAAATCTTGCAGTTTACAATTTGAATAGCGCTGATTTTCCCCCAATTTCACCTGTTTTCAGATGCTTAGGTTGTTCCAGCTCTCAGATCTCTGCCTATACTATCTTCCTTAGCACAATATAAAAACAAGGCATTTTTTATCTAATTTACTAGCTATAAGATTTAAATAATTCTGAGTTCCTTACAGGGGCTTTCCGTGATTGAAAGTTGCTCCACAACCTCTGTGTCCTTCCTGGTTGCTGCTGGCTAAGACATGGGACGGCTGCAGCCAATCACTGACAATAGAAAGTCACTGCTCTGGCCAGTGGCCTTTTTAGGTTGAGAGAAAACCCCTATAATTCCCAAAGGGTTTAGTATACAAAACATCCGTCGACAGAGTAGGGCAGAATTTAGAAATGGTCTGTGTACACATGTAGTACAATAGCAAATCAAGCAAAATAATGCTTTACAGTAAACAGTCAATGTTTGCATTAAAGGGTTATTTCTATTATAGGTATGTAATAAAAATAAAAATTCTATTTCCAGGTAAATGCTTCGTTTTATACATACTTCAACAAGGCTATGCTTTTTTCACAGCCTATTGTATCCTCTTGTCATGTTGCATTCTGGGAAATTCCACCACAAGACCAAGAATGTTCATAATATTCTTTATTTATACAGCTCCAGTATAGTCTATAGCATTTTACAAGTCAAGTTCTGTTTAAGTAACAATGACATAGTGATGATTCATGTTCATTTCTGATTGTGCCCTCACATTCTCATTTTGCTTCTTGGGGATTGTATAGTCACATGGTTATTGAAATAAAGGCACTGGCCTTTATATGTTTGCTTTCTAGGTAGCTTTCCAAGAATGAACTGAAAAATAAGCTGAAAGAAAGAATATGAATACATGTTATAAAAATGCTATTTTTTCATTTGCTGACAATATAGTCAAAGTAAATCAAAGGTGAAATAGCTTTGTTCCAATTTGCACCAGTTGTATCATTCAAAGTGTGTCAAAATGTTCAGGTGACTTTTCAGACTAAGCTGCTGTGTGTGTATGAGGAGCAGCACTATTTCTGACTATTATATGATTTGCATCCTGTATTTTCACCAGTTTTTCCTTTTTTTTTCCCTGGGCATGGAAGATGTTATAGATGAGTATTGAACAGAGTAGATGTGATTCCAATAACTCTAATGGCCCTTTTACACACCATGAGAACTGCATGATTCTCGCTTGCTGGTGACATCATCACCAGCTCGTTTGCACTCATGCAGCCTGTTTAGACAGACAGATCACTGTCAAGATCATCATCATGATTCCTATGTGAAACACTGAACTAGGAGTTTTTAAACGCAATGAGAAGTGAACGAGTCAACAATGATTTTTATGCCGGATGAGACCAACAAATGAGAAGCACATAATTCTCCTTCGTCATTCAGTCATTGGCTCACATTTTGGAACAATAATCATTCTGTCTAAACACACCTTAAGGGCTCTTACACATGAGCATCGTTTTGATGCTGAGTAGGTGCATCAAAAAATCGCATTTCCTATGGGTTCTTTTAGATGAACGATTTTTTTTGACGCACTGAAAAAAACGTGCATCAAAATAGGCACATTTTTGGATGCCGATAGACTCCTATGGGAGCCGACCAGCAAAGGGATGGGGAGCGGCATACTCACTAATAGCAGCTGCGACTGCTATTCGCTCACTTGATTTAATGCTCAGATAGCCTTACTGTTTTAGTGCGGCTATCTGAGCGTTAAAACGATGTTCATGTTAAAGAGCCCTAAGACAGTAAAACATTTACTATGAGCTGCAGTAGTGTCTCTGTTTGTCTCTCCACTTCATTCTCCCTCAGCTCCTCTTTGTTCATCTCTCCCCCCTCTGCATAGGCTTCTATGAGCAACATGTAATTTGATCTATCAGTGAGGTGTTATTCTATCTTGCCTACCAAGACTGATTTTAGCAGTTTTTCAGAGAGAGTGAACAGTTTTGGACATAGGGAAGAGGAAAGGAGCCTGATAAGTAGAGAAAAAAGCATTTTCTCTGATATTACCAAATTTCTTATAGCTGCCTGAACTATTAATTTATGCAAGGTTTGTTGAAAGTGACATTTTAAGCAAATTTCAAATGGTCAGATGCCTTTAGTGATCCTAGTACCATCCAGTAGAACAGGTCCAGGTGTTGCAACCCTAATTGGACCCTGATATGCAGTCATTCTATAACAGTCTGTTCCAAGAAGTTCCCATTTGTAAAGTAAAATAAACAGAGGGGAAAGACTAACAAATACTTAAAATAAAACGTGAAATTCCTCTGGCATGACAGAGTTGTAGATCTCTATAGTGTCATATGTTATTTGAGAAATGAATTTAGCCTAATATTATGCTGAGGTCCTGCTATTATGTGACTGCTATTAGTGAGAGTGTAGTTCAAAAAGAACTTGTTACACACATACATGCAACAGTTCTACTAATCTATGAGCATTGAGCATTGCACATTCAAGAGTAAAAAAAGTTATATTCTAAGTCTGATCTGTTACTGTCCACATATCTAAATGATCTGATAAAAGAGTAACAAGACCTTTTGGGTGAGGCTGGTTGTGTGAAATTATAATGGCCAAACGTTTTATTAAAAGAAAACAAAAAGGTCCAAAAATAGCCTCGGGAAACCAGCCTGAGAGAGAACGAGGAGATAGGAGGAAGGAAGGCAGGGGTGGGGGAGAGGAAAGTTAGAGGGAAAAGAAACAAGATTTCAGGCAAAAAAAATGATCACAGCAGAAAAGTGAAAGTGCTGGCATGGGATAGCGGTATCCAAAGGACAGGCACAACATAGGGCAAGGAGAGAAGGAACTTTTCTTCAGATGTGTCCAGGCACCAGGAGAGAAGGTTAATGAAGGGTCAGCAGTCAGAGGAAATTGGCTGGGCTGGTATCTTAGAGGTACTGCCAAGAAGACAGTCTAGATCCTTTTGCACACTCACAAGGAGGGGAGGCGCTCTTGAGTGCTCTGCTTGGGTTGGATTCTGGTTTCAGCTCTTTATTGTTGCTTTAGAATTAGCCGAGGAAATTGACTCTTGATTAAGGAAGTGGATGGAAAGGACTGAACAGGTTTAGGCTGGGTCAGAATGGCAATGTGGAAATTGGAAGACGTTGCCTTCTACACCCTTTTCTTAAATTTTACCCAAAATCAAAGCGTCTTGGTACCTCTATGTCTTACTGCACCACCCTTCAGAAAAAAATTACTTGGATTTACTTGTTAACTTTCCCATCTTCTGGAGAACCATATTAGAATCTTTGACTTGGAAAGCCATCTAGAGTCCTTTTTTTCTGGAATTGCTTGAAACAACTTTTTATGAATCTGGATACAACAGACGTTGCACATTGGGGGTTTGGCAATGTAATTATTATCACTTAAGGATTACATCAGGCTTCTCGCAATGCTGAGTTATGTGTTTGGACTGTCATTGTGGATTGTGCTAAGCTGCATTCAGGTAAGCACACTTAGTTTGTCATGCTACAGACACAGCAGAGTTGATACTATCCTTTAGTTTGCATTAATGAACAGTGCAAGCATGGAGAAAACTTCCTGAATTAAGATGGAAAAGCACAAATAATGCAGTGAGATATTGTGAAGAATTGGGAGAAATGATAAACCAGACTTTGATATATTTTACACATTTGACAAACTTGCTTCAATCTTTTATATATAATATTGTTTCTCTAAGGTGAAGTATGCCAGGTCTGTTTGTATCCATTCACACTACTGAATGCATTTATATCACAGCTTATAAAGTTAAATGTTTACAATATATTTATTTGTTTTATGTGTTTTATTATGAAATATATGCAATGTTTATTTCTTTAAGTCAAATATTGAAAAAGATTTCAGATTTTTGAATTAGTTTTTGCCATTAGACTACTTATTCTGTAGATTGAGAATCTGGCGAATATTAAAATCATCTGTTGTATATACTATTAGCTTTTACCTACCCCCAATTTCTGCACTGAGTATCAATTAGATTGCTATTGATAAATTACGTTCTAATAGGTTCTGTGTCATTTTTAGGATGTGGAGCCAGTAAAATGCACCATCAACATCACAGAGAGCAAAGTTTTCTCACAGTCTATATACATGAAGTGGAGCAGCCCGGGCAGTCCATGTAACTTTAGCATGATATGTAGTTCAAGCAATTTTGGGGAGAAGACATGTAACCCCATCCAAAAGACAAATGACTCTTATGAATGCACACAGAATGGTCTTGAAGCAGGAATGCTGTACGATATAAGCATTGTGGCTTTGCAGGATGGAGAAGCAAAGAACCTTACCATACAGACAGGTATGAGTGATATATATATATATATGACTAGATGTCAGTCTGCAATTTCAATGAATTTATTATGCACTTTAATTCTGGAGTCACCTTCAAAATCCTTAAAAAAAGAGTAGCTTACCACTGCATAAAAATTTATATGTGTTCAATTTTCCATCAGGGTTTAAAAGAATAAGACTACTAAAGCAAATAATGCCTAAGAGCAAGAAGATATACTACGAAACAAAATGTGCCTGAGTAAGGGCTGAGGTGGAACGCTGAAAAACTTTTATGGATACATAATAAATGCTTGATACATACTTAAGTATTAAGGCTAATAGGATCATGAGGTGCATTAAAAGAGGTCTAGGGGCACATGATGAGAACATTGTTCTTCCTCTTTACACGTCACTGGTTAGATCACACATGGAATATTGGCTACAGTTTGGGGCATCGATACTCAATAAGGGCATAAGAGAGATATCAGCGGGATCACAAATGGGCAACTGAAGTCATAAATGGAATGGGCGGACTACAATATCCAGAGAGGTTATCAAAATTGGGACTATTTAGCTTAGAAAAAAGACAGCTAAGGGAAAACCTAATAACTATGTATAAATATATCAGAGGACAATACAGGGATCTCTCCCATGATCTGTTTATACCCAGGACTGTGACTGTAACAAGGGGGCATCCTCAACTTCTGGAGGAAAGAAGGTTTCTACACCAATATAGAAGGGGGTTCTTTACTGTGAGAGCAGTGATACTATGCAACTCTCTGCCTGAGAATGTGGTGAAGGGGAACTCACTAAAAGAGTTTAAGCGAGATGGATGCCTTTCTTCAGTTTAATATATGTTATATTAATAGGTTATACTCACTAATTACTTCAGAAAGGTTGTTGATTCCAGGGATTATTCGGATTGCCAGATTGGAGTCAGGAAGGAATGTTTTCCCTAAAATGAGGAAAATTGGCTTCTACCCCATTGGGTTTTTGACCTCTCACTGGATCAATATTGCAGGATAATTGGCTGAACTGGATGGGCATACAGATCCATCACTTTTAAAACAGAATTTCACTGCGTGCTATGCAATTATTTGCGTAGTCTGACAGTAATTATATGTCAACGGCTATGCAAATTGCGTAACCAGCCAAAGGGTGATTTGGCACATTGAATAAACACATGTAGCATGCCAAACATTAGTTTGGTGCATGCGACATCTGCATGCCTTATATACTATGTTACCATGATCTGTGGCCGATGCAGAAATCTTGAAGGTAAACAGATAACAAGATCACTAAAGCTTTCCACCTTCAATTGCTGGATTTGGTCACGTTTCAGAAAAAAGATCAAAAGAAATGATGATAATGATGAAAACGGTAATATTTTACCTTGTCATGTGCTGGATAATTGCACATTTCATTCACAGTCATTATATAAAGTCAGTTATTATATAAAAACGCATAATAAAAACAATAGCTGCCATTGAATTAGTTGCATTATATTCTTCTCACTGAAAACCTTTATTCACCCATAGTAAGTAACTGAACAAGTAATTGTCATCTAAGGAGTAGATGACACTTTAACAGTCAAACAAATGTAACACTAGAATGTGATTAGCAGGTCACAATAGATATAGATTCTTGATAATTTTAACTCTTAATGAGGGTGATGCTTGCAGGGAAACCTAATGGCATGGATAGGCACATTTGCTAATATTGGGGTTCATGTATCACACTGTGCACTGGAGGAAAATTGTGTAGATGCATTTAAAAATCCAACATCTAAAACATATACTGAATGTATTTGTAACAAATCACACTACAGATAAGTAGTCACTGCGCTACAAGATCTGCATGACTGAATCAGGCCAGTTTTTGCCTTTAAATTTGGCTGATATACAGTACACAGGCTATGCTTAACATTTTCTGATTGTCAAGTTGTGATACTTTCCCTTTTGTGGCAAGCCATTACAGAGAAGCATGACCAACCACTCCCAATTATGCTTAGAAAAAGTATGTAAGGAGCTCTGGTAGCCAATAAGCCATTATGGATTTTAACAAAATGAAAGCCATGGGCTAAATGCTATCAGGTCAGAAAGTACAATCACATGGGGGAAAATAACTGTGGAGCTGCCTAATGGCTAATGTTCTTTTCTTTGTATAGATGCCATCAGGTATTTTAAAGCTACATAGTCATATTTGAATACATTGGAGAGCACATGAGGCTATAATGTTACCTATAAGGACTAACAATTTTATGAGTTTCGCATATCTAACATGAGTCATGTGCTACTGTAAATGACTCAGTGAATGTCACTCGCTACGTCTGCCCGGAGGTGCTGACCAGGATGCTGAGCAGCTTGTTATCACCACTCACAAAACCTGTAATTAATTCTCATTCACAAAATGTATATAAAAAATATGTATCTATCTTTATTAACAATCAATGAAATATACAGATATATTAATATCATAAATATAAGAGATAGTGGAGCTAAAAAGATAACCTATCAACAAGAGATACAAAGACAATGGCCATCCAATGAAAATGGAGAAGATAGACTATCTCCAGTATGCTTGAATCACAAAATGCTCACTGTACCATGCGATACTACACATGGGATGTGTGTAGGTAATAGTATATTAGGTCATGAAATGATTAAATCACCAGAAAGGCACCATTGGCAGCATATTAACCCTTTGCAATCCACTGTCTGACGTCTGAAGACATTCTGATTGAAGGCTGTACACAGCTCCGATGTCGGAAGACGTCCGGCAAGGTATACTTACTGTATATTACTGGCCGCTCTGTTGTCGGGGGGCCTCTCCAGCATGTCCCATACCGCAGTACTAACCAGCAGATGGCGCCATTGTATAATGGCAGAAAGAGAAAGCCCCCTAGGAAACCCTGAACTCAAAATTGGATTGCAAAGGGTTAAAGCATGCCCTGAGGCATAGCAAAGAGATTGGTCACAACAAAACGCCTTGACACATGTTTCACTATGTCAGCAGCTTCATTAGAAGGCTGAATAAACCTAAAAATGTGGGCTTGTTATACTACATTAAAACCCCTAATAAAACTCAACTGATGTGTGACATATAGCAAATGCATTTCTACTGCAATTCTTGAGGCGCCACACGAGAAGGGCACACGGCATTGGGAGCCCTACCCACCGATCACATGATCGAATGCTAATGCTGAGGGGGGGAAAAAGGGCACCAGCCTTTGAAAAAATGACTCCTAAAGATGACTTAAAGACATATGGAAGCCATGGAAACCTGATAACAGAAACAGGCGCATCGTGTACGAGTCACCGAAGGTACCCATAAAACCTGTGCTCGAAGGACGCATCAGTCAGTAAACAATCTATACTCAAAGAAGCACAATTCACCCCAGCAAATAGTGATTCAATGATAAAGCAAATAAGGGAGATGGAATAAATCCTCCACAGTGCCACCTACTGAAAGGCAGCATTCCTTCGAGTCAAAGTGGGACTTTTTATACAAGTCTTGCTACAATGACTGGGAATCAAAAGCAAAGCCAGACCCCATGTACATACAGCTGTTTCCGGGTTATTGCCCATCATCAGTGTACAGTAGGAGTCTGGCTTTTGCTAGTGAGAGGCCAGGGACAGGGGTCAGAAACGCTCTTTTCTCCTTAGGGAGAGCAACTATATACTATAAATAAGTGAGGAGACTCAAATGGCCACGCACGCTCCTCTGGGTAATATGCAAATAAGGGAGATGGAATAAATCCTCCACAGTGCCACCTACTGAAAGGCAGCATTCCTTCAAGTCAAAGTGGGACTTTTTATACAAGTCTTGCTACAATGACTGGGAATCAAAAGCAAAGCCAGACCCCATGTACATACAGCTGTTTCCGGGTTATTGCCCATCATCAGTGTACAGTAGGAGTCTGGCTTTTGCTAGTGAGAGGCCAGGGACAGGGGTCAGAAACGCTCTTTTCTCCTTAGGGAGAGCAACTATATACTATAAATAAGTGAGGAGACTCAAATGGCCACGCACGCTCCTCTGGGTAATATGCAAATAAGGGAGATGGAATAAATCCTCCACAGTGCCACCTACTGAAAGGCAGCATTCCTTCAAGTCAAAGTGGGACTTTTTATACAAGTCTTGCTACAATGACTGGGAATCAAAAGCAAAGCCAGACCCCATGTACATACAGCTGTTTCCGGGTTATTGCCCATCATCAGTGTACAGTAGGAGGGTGCAGAGGAGCGTGCGTGGCCATTTGAGTCTCCTCACTTATTTATAGTATATAGTTGCTCTCCCTAAGGAGAAAAGAGCGTTTCTGACCCCTGTCCCTGGCCTCTCACTAGCAAAAGCCAGACTCCTACTGTACACTGATGATGGGCAATAACCCGGAAACAGCTGTATGTACATGGGGTCTGGCTTTGCTTTTGATTCCCAGTCATTGTAGCAAGACTTGTATAAAAAGTCCCACTTTGACTCGAAGGAATGCTGCCTTTCAGTAGGTGGCACTGTGGAGGATTTATTCCATCTCCCTTATTTGCATATTACCCAGAGGAGCGTGCGTGGCCATTTGAGTCTCCTCACTTATTTATAGTATATAGTTGCTCTCCCTAAGGAGAAAAGAGCGTTTCTGACCCCTGTCCCTGGCCTCTCACTAGCAAAAGCCAGACTTCTACTGTACACTGATGATGGGCAATAACCCGGAAACAGCTGTATGTACATGGGGTCTGGCTTTGCTTTTGATTCCCAGTCATTGTAGCAAGACTTGTATAAAAAGTCCCACTTTGACTCGAAGGAATGCTGCCTTTCAGTAGGTGGCACTGTGGAGGATTTATTCCATCTCCCTTATTTGCATATTACCCAGAGGAGCGTGCGTGGCCATTTGAGTCTCCTCACTTATTTATAGTATATAGTTGCTCTCCCTAAGGAGAAAAGAGCGTTTCTGACTCAATGATAAAGAAAACAGTCCCCATAATGAGTACCACATGCAATGTATAAATGTAGACAGAAAAAAACTAAGAAATAATGACATATCATACATCAAAAAATG
The DNA here is from genome assembly GCF_035609145.1 of Eleutherodactylus coqui. Classification (NCBI taxonomy): domain Eukaryota; kingdom Metazoa; phylum Chordata; class Amphibia; order Anura; family Eleutherodactylidae; genus Eleutherodactylus; species Eleutherodactylus coqui. The sequence goes on along the minus strand of NC_089838.1, from coordinate 136,669,815 downwards.
TTAACATATAGTATATTAAAAAAGAGAAACACAACAATAATAGCAAAGACTCAATAATACATAAAAAAAACATAGAGAGCAATAAACAAAGCATGACAAGCCAGAACAAAATATATAAGGGGGAATTAAGGGTGCTTGCTTGTCATGTGTCAATCAGCTGCAAGGGAGATCCAAATGGAAACACATATCAAAAGGGCATCAAACACCTAATATTATGGTACAAAAAATAAAAATAAATATACATACAGAAAATATGAAATAAAAGAGACCACACCATAAAATAGCGCACACATAGTATTGATAGAAAATACAATTTTTTCTTCTGTGTCAGCGTTTGATCATGTGATCAATGGGTTTGACTTCCGATGTCATGTGTAAAAAAAGGAAAGGCACAAAAGTCGCAAATTTTGACACAAATATGGTGTGTGACTTTTATAAGCCACTAAGCTGGTATAGATGGATAGACAGGCAGATAACAACTAACAATAGTCTTAATATTTTTAGGAGTGAATCCCCCCACACCTTATAGACATAGGTAAAATAATTTGTTGTGGAAGTGTAGTAAACACTCTAGGTAATGTTTCTATAGTATACTTTTCAAAATTAATGTATGAATATGTTTTGCCAATTCAACCCTGTAAGTCTCTTGGTACAATATCCTTTACAATCAGGAATGTCATTCCTAGATCAATTTTCATACTCAGCGATCACTAGAAAGAGTTTAGGTTATATTATTAAGATCAATTTTAAAAAAGATGCAGTATGCTCCTAAGCTCCCACTAGTGGTGGCTGTAGGCAGTAAGAATTTTAAATATCTAAACATGGGATTTGGAGCTCTGTATCAGCAGAACTGAGCTCCGACTGCTATAAATATAAGAAAATTATCAGCACAGAATCTTGGACATATTTAAATCAACACAAACAAAATGATGTTCACTGGTGGACATTCACTTAAAGAGTGGCAAAGAGGAAGTCATTATCAGTATGTGCTGACAACTAAGTGCTTGACCTCAGTGATCCCCCAAGTGAACACTGAGCAAGACATTAGGTCCTAGTGTGAGTATGATAGGGTGAGAAAAGGTAACTGATGTGTGTGCTTACAATCAGAGGTATAAGATGTTACACCAGTATGAATATAGTAAAATGTAGCATGCAAATGGACAGAATACAACTTAAAGGAGTTGTTTAGGGAAGCAGAATCCTTGTCCAGAACTGCAGTGTCAGTACCTCCATTTTCAACCTGCTTAGACACTTGGTCACATTATATGAAATCACCTGTCACATCATCGGAATAGGCTGGCTGTTTAACTCATCTTAATAAGTAAGCCAGCCCCTTTAATGCCTCTGCAGAGGCCATAAAAGAGAAGGGGGTGGATTAATTGGCATACCAAGTGACCTGATGTCGAACTGTTCCAGAAATGTAGGTTTTGACACTGCAGGTTCGGGTGCTGATTTTATCTTGTTGGACTTCCCCTTTAAATATTTACATGTAATTTCTTAACTAATAAAAGGGAAGGTATATATATATATATATATATATATATATATATATATATATATAGGCTGGTTACATATACGGTGTGGCTGTAAAATTTCTATATAGTGCCACATAGCTTGCATAATATTGCATTGATGGCAGTTTGCCAAGAAGGAATTCTTGTAACAATGTAAGTGGCTTGAGTGTTTGTTTCCAGACAGGACTCTCTCAGCCCAAGCACTTCCCAACCTCATTGTTCCTTTGTTCTAACGGATGTTAAAGGGACTAAGTGTTTTGTTTTCTTGGCCAGATAGATTAGATAAAGTCTGAATTTTTAAACTTCACCTTCTAAGCACGCAAACCATGTTCTACTCACTGTGTGGTTCAATTCCAGAGGCATGATGTTCAAAGTACTAAGACTTTGGAATTTGTTTTAGGAAACAAAACATTTCTCTTGATGCAAGCTGTTCATCAGAGAGCATTTTTTTCCCCAGAATTTAGTTCAAATAAGGCATCTTGAAGGAGACATGACTTCAAATGTACTAACTAATACAGCAATGCCAATGAAGCGCACCTGTCACCTCAACACATAACAGCCACCTATGTAGTCTGTCAATTAACCCTTTCCAATCCACTGTCTGACCTCTGAAGACATTATGATTTAAGGCTGTACAGCTCTGATGTTGGGAGACGTCCGTCGGGGTTCTCTTACTGTATATTGCCAGCCACTCTGCTGTCGGAGCCTATCCAACGTGTCACCTCATGTAGTACTGGCTTTAGCCAGCATATAGTTGTATAACAGCAGAAAAAGAGTAAGCCCCCTAGGAAACCCAGGACACAGATTGGATTGGAAAGGTTTAAAGGGGTTGTATACAGTAAAATTACAAAAACATGACTACTTTCTTCTAGAGGTAGCACATCTTCATTAGCTATATGCAGTATTGCAATAGCATGTACAACCCACGGATAATAAAGATACTGTTTCTAGAAAGAAACAGTCATTTTTAATCTTATGCAAATACATACAACCCTTTTAATTAGGTAGAGGTGCCTAGTCAGTACACACAAGTCATTCAATGTTAGTTGCTCATAAGTTCATACAAGTTCATGCATGAACATCTTGTTCTTATATGATATTTTGACCCTGCAAGAAGAGTTCCTATATGCAACACTTTAAAGGGGTATTCTCAGCTGTCGGAAAGAGCCAAGTAGTTAGTGCAGCACTGTTTTCGTAGCTCTCATTGAAGTGAATGGAAGATACTAAAACAGTGCGATAAACCATTTCCATAATGGAGAGCTGTGAAACTTTACAAATGTTTTGGAAAAAAAGCACAAGAATACAATCAACATGTGTGTGTAAACGTAAATGATGGGATAATTTATTTTTAAAGAAGTCCTTTCATAGTATCATACTATGTAAGACCGAAAAAAGACATGTGTCCATCTAGTTCAGTCTATTAACCCCCAATGTTGATCCAGAGGAAGGCGAAAAAACCCCAATGAAGTAGAAGCCAATTTAAAGAGATATTCTGGGCTTTTACTATTGATGACCTATCCTCAAAGTAGGTCATCAATAGTTGAGTGGGGGGGATCCGCCGCTTGGGATTATCGCCAATCACCTGATCCTTCAGCCCAATTCCGGTGCAGTGGGGCTGGACATCATCATCAGTGGTCAGGGCCAGAAGTGTAATGGATGGCTTCATTCCCACTGAAATCAATGGGATTGATGTCTTCTACTACACTTTCAACTCCTCCTTGCCGGAAGTGTAATGTGAGGCATTGATCTAGTTGATTTCAATGGAACTGAAGCTATCCATTACACTTCTGGCTCTGACCACCGATGTGAACATCCAGCTGGAAGATCTACTGATCAGTGGGAATCCCGAGCAGCAGATCCCCACCAATCAACTATTGATGACCTATCCTGTGGATAAGTTATCAATAGTAAAAGCCCAGAATACACTTTTAATGCATATTTATGGACCTGGTATGCATTATCACATGGCTATAAACTCAAATTATGATTTCAAAATTATGATCCTTAAGAGAAATAAAATAATGAATTATCTGTGCAACTTCAAGATCCAAATCAAAGGTTGTCACTTTATTAGAAAAGTTGCTTCACTTCTTTTCACTCATTCTTTTTTTGTAGAGCACAAGCATTGAAATAGTGAGTTGCTATTAGAAAAGCTAGTGAATGATGGAATGGGGAAACCTTATTTCTGGTCCTAAATCACTTGCCTTAAAATTGTGTTTTAACTGGAATATTAGGGGCCTGGTAGCAAAGCAATGATATGCTCACAAATTAAGTCATGTAGACCTCACATACTATGCTTGCTGTAGGCACATCTCAGCCAGGCTACCATCGCTCACCTAAGTAAACCATAGGTCTAGTGTTCCCATCATGCATGCCACACCTCATATTCTAGAGGTGCATCCCTCCTCATTCATAACTCTCTATGATGGGAGCCTGATCTAATCAGAATAGATCCAGAAGGTGGATATGTTTTTGTTACAGCTAAGATCAATGTTGTCCCCCATGTAATTTTGTGTTTCTATAAGCCGCCACCTGCATCCCTTGCCATTATATTGTAGAGAATCTACCCTTTTTTCTAATGCTGCCACAGGGAGATTTGGACCTGCTAATGGACCCATTACTAGATTGTTTTGGAGGTACTCCTCAAAATGCAGGCCCTAGTAATACCACTAAATTGGCTGCTTTGGTAGCTGAGAAGGGATAATTGGATTTATGGAGAGAATGTCATTCTTCTGCTAGAGTATTCTCCTGTCATACTGCTCATTGACATACTCTTAGCCGCATTGATCATATTTTAGGATTGCCTTCATTATATGCCATGATAGAGATGGTGGAGTACCTTGTGGGGCTTCTGATCACTCCCCTATCAGGATGATATTGAAATCCCATACCCCCCAGTCTGTCAGAGTACATCCTTTGTAGTTATTCCTCCTGGGACTCTCAGACTGGATTCCTGACCATAAACAACTCTTCTTTGTGGTTAATTCTTCTAGTCATAGCATTATGTTGGTGTAGGACACTTTTTAACACATTTAAGGTGTTGTTTGAAATCTATTTCATCAATTAAAAGAGCCGCAGCTCGGCATGAGAAGGAACTGCAGGCTAAGTGTGATGAACTTAAGAGACTATACATAAGAGAACCTATAGGAGCCAATATAACAAAATGGTTGGTGACAGGTAGAGAACATCTACAACTGGAAGGAGAAGTTGCAGTGAAAACATTTTTTTTTACCAAACAATCATTTTTTGAACTTGCAACCAATCTAGTAAGCTCTTGGCACATATGGATCACCAATGCTCTTCTTCTCCCTATATAGTGAAGATAGAATCCAATGAGAACCACATACCTAATGACCTCACAGCTATACTAGATAGATTTACTTAGTTTTATAGAGATTTATATCAGTCTCAGGTAACCTATACAATGGAGGATCTCCGGACCTATTTGAGAACCATAACTTTTCCTAAATTATCCACCCTAGAAGAGTATATATCTTAAGCTTTATCCCCTATGGCAAAGGGTAAATCCTCTGGTCAGGATGGCCTGCCAATAGATATTTATTCACGATATAGGCCTCTTGCAGACGACCAGGTCGGATCCCGCTGCAAGAATTCTCGCTGTGGGATGCACGATGTGCCCCTGCAGTGACCGTTGTGGCTCACCTGCTGTCGGCGTCACCCCGCTCTGCTGTGTGTCGGCTGCCACCCAGCTGGCACTTCACTGGTGACATGCCACGATTTGTTTACCACGCGTGTTTTCACGTGGTCAAATCACAGCCATCTGCATAGGATTGCATTATCTAATGCAATCCTATCGCAGCAGGCATGGGCAGAAATTCTGCGGTAAATCCCGCTGTGGAATTTCCTCCCTTGTGCAGGAGGCCATAGTGAGATTTCACTTCCACAACTGCTTTCTCTTGTTAAGAAAGCATTGGCAGATAGTAGATTTCCAGAGGGTTTTTTTTACAAGGCAACTATAGTGTTTATATCGAAACAGAATAAAACTCCAGAAGAATGTGGGTTTTATCGTCCAATATTTCTCCCTAATACAGATTATGAAATAATTACAAAAATTACTAGCCGACAGATTAAATTTGGCTATTCATGATATCATTCATCCAGACCAACCTGGATTTATACCTGGGAGATCAACATCCGACAACATCAGAAGGGTTCAAGCGGTATCGCAGCTAGACCAGAAACAACAACCAGATTGGATTTTGGCATCTTTAGACGCTGCCAAGTTAAATGATCTTATTTAGTAGAGGTATTAGGTTTTGGATGTAGTCAAATCTTCATTGAATGGATAGCCATAATTTAATCCTTGCTCTCTCTTCTCCTTTATATTTGAGGAGGGGTACAAGGCAAAGGTGCCCATTGCCACCCCTTCTGTTTGCAGTAGGTTTTGAGCCCTTGGCTCTTCTTATCAAATAAGATTTGGACTATCAGGGGGTAACAATTGGACCTACAAAGGACTGCATTGCCTGTACCACATTCTTCAGCATGACATTTTAATAACTGACAAATTTGGATTCCTCTCTGGTTTACTCATAAATTGGCAGAAATCCATGTTTATGCCACTGAATCAGTGGACATGGGTCATAGGGGAGGACCTATGTTGACTTAATGTAGTGTCACAATTTAGATATCTTGGAGTTTATATATCCAGAGATAACCAATATTTATATAGACTTAATATTGCTCCTTTAATCCCCCTTCTTAAAGATAAAGTTAAAATATGGAGCTCCCTACCTTTATTCATAGCTGGAAGAGTAAACCTTTCTTAAAATGATAGCCCTCCCTAAGCTTCTCGATAATTTAGAGCATATTAACGTTATAATACCACAGCAATTCTTTAGCATAGTAAATTTAATATTGTGATCTTTTATTTGGGGAAATTAGAGAATAAAATTAGAAATAGAAGCCTTACAATTCCCTAAAGAGATGGCGAGTATGCTACTGCCTGATTTTAAATTATATTATATAGCAGGTCAATTGCGATATTTAAAACATTGGGTATCGGACAGGCCCTTACCAAACGCTGAACACTACCTGATGTACTACTCCTCTTCGACGGCTGTCAAACCAATTCCCAATATCATAGATGCTTTGCACCAGATGCTGATTTTATGCATTTAATGTGGAGATGCACTGTGATTCAAACCTTTTGATGCGAAGTGACTGATTTGTTTAGTAAGGTTGTGGAGTTTCTGGTACCAAGAGTCCCATAAATTTGTTTACTGGGACTTCTGGACACTGAACAGTGGCAATACCATGTACGGATTTTATTCTGTGCAAAGCCTGTTTTGGCATGGTGGGGATGAGATGGATGGACAGACGACCTCCAACTATGGCCCAACAGAGAGATATGGTTAATAATAACGTTCCCTATGAAAAAATTATCTTTAAAAACATAGTGTCCTGAAAAATTTCATAAGATTTGGGATATATGGTGCAATTCTTCTTGTACAATTTTTACACAAAAAGCTTTTTAATTCCTAACAGACCAACTACACAGCTTTGCCAGATTGAGGGTGCGTTCCCACGAACGTATATCGGCTCGGTTTTCACGCCGATCCGATATACGTTGTCCTCATGTGCAGGGGGGGGAGGCTGGAAGAGCCCAGGAGCAGAAACTGAGCTCCCGCCCCCTCTCTGCCTCCTCTCCACCCCTCTGCACTATTTGCAATGGGGAGAGGCGGAACAGGGGCGGGGCTAATTCCCGTAACTTAGCCCTGCCCCCGTTCCGCCTCCTCTCATTGCAAATAGTGCAGAGGGGCGGAGAGGAGGCAGAGAGGGGGCGGGAGCTCAGTTCCTGCTCCTGGGCTCTGCCAGCCTCCCCTCCCTGCACATGAGGACAACGTATATCGGCTCGGCGTGAAAACCGAGCCGATATACGTTCGTGTGAATGCACCCTGAAACAGCGATTATTATAGTGATACAGCTTTTTGTGCTTTCGTATCACCCTCTTGTACATTCTTACCTCCCTATAATTCATCAGCATGTTTGTTAAACAGTAATTAATTACAACACAAACGTTCAAGCTCTATAGATATTTATTCAATTTAAAGGGGTTCTGACAAGAAAAAATTTTTTTTACCCACCTTGCCTGGCCAGGACTGATCGCCAGGCATGTCCCCTCCATCCGGCATCATCTTCTGTGGCTTCTAGAAGCAGAGCTGGAGCAGTCAAAATGACCGCTTCCTGCTCTGCTCCGTCCGTCAGCCACTTCCGAGGTGAATGGACGGGCCGCCCACAGCAAGCACGTCACAAGCAGTGCTTGCTGTGGGTGGCCCTTCCATGCTGGCTGAACTCCGAGATTCTGCGCATGCGCAGTGGAGACGCAGCCCGTCCTGAGTCCTGTCAGAGGGCACCTCTCCACTGCGCATGCACGCAATCCCGGAGCGGCGCGGCTCGTCCTTGGCTGGATGGAGGAAGAAGACTGCCTGCTGAGAGATGACCCCCTGATGACAACAACAACAGAACACAAGGGAAGTATTATGTTTTTATCCTATAACAGCCAAAAATCGTGGGTTCCCTGTGTCCATTAGGCAGACCAGGGAACAATGGCTGTTAAAGCAAAAAACATTATTCGTGTCAGAACCCCTTTATTGTATGAAGCAAAATATTAATACTGCAATTGTTTGAATAGATTTGTTTTTATTCTTCTATATAACAAGTTAAAAAAATAGTATTTTTATGGTCAGGAGTATAAATTAAGGTAGTTTGATTTTCTATAAATATATTGTGATTAGAGATGAGCGAACGTACTCGTTTCGAGTACTTACGCACCCGAGTACCGCCATTTTCGAGTACTTCAGTACTCGGGTGAAAAGATTCGGGGGGCGCCGGGGGGCAGGGAGAGGCGTGGCGGTGCGGGGGGTAGCAGCGGGGAACAGGGGGGAGCCCTCTCTCTCTCCCTCTCCCCCCCACTCCCCACTGCTACCCCCCGTGCCGCCACGGCACCCCCCGAATTTTTTCGCCCGAGTACGGAAGTACTCGGAAATCGCGGTATTCGGACGAAAAAGGGGCGTGGCCGAGCACGTTCGCGCATCTCTAATTGTGATTGATCTAAATACCATGGTCTTCTTTATGAAATGTCTGCATTAGTTCTTACTAGCTATTTACTGGAGGTATGAATTAGTAATTGGTTTTAATTGTGCATTGGTATATGGTGCATACTAAGTGGTGAACTGTAGACACTGTGAGTTGGTTAATCCAAATAAAGTTCTTAATAGTGAATCATGACCAACATGATGGATCCGTTTTAAATGTCTTCCAAATAATTCCAGCAAATTCCATTAATTTGTCATCAAGTTTCTGGTATTTCTGAAAGCAAGAATAACTCTTCAAATGGTGTTCTTTTAGAACCCATATCGAATAGAAAAAGTCACCAATGTGAACACAGCCTAAAAAGTAGAGTGGAAGAATCACAAAGAAAATCCCACACAAACATATCGACTACTTATATTTGTATATTTATTTCTTCCAGACCCTCTTCCACCTTCCCGGTTAGAAGTGAAAAGAAATACAATGACATCATCAAGTTTGCAAGTTTCCTGGACAACTTCTCCCGGATGGGTAGATCATTATGAACTCCAGTTACTTAGTAACAAAGGGGAAAGCATACAAAAGATTAAAATCCATGGGAATGTCCCCCAAAAGGAAGCTATGTTTACTAAACTGAATCCAGGCACACAATATGTGGTCACCATAACAGCTATTTCTGGTAACAAGAGCAGCTCCACAATCTCCATCAATGGCTCCACAGGTAAAATGGCAACTACATCATTGGGCATCAAGTCTAACTGACCTTATGGTTAACATGCACATGTATTTTTTAACTAAAACAATATTTCTTCATCATCATTTAGTAACACATTAGAGTGATATGTACCTTTTGCATCATTTATTAGTGTGTTTCATAGCAAACTTGGGCTTCCACATGATAATCACGTCACCATTAGATTCCACTGATGTATCTTCTGCGTGTAACAAACTCCCAACTATCCATGACCTTTTCACCACTAAACACTTGAACTTGCTCGCCCTCACGGAAACCTGGATACAGTAGTCCGATTCTACCTCCCCCGCTGCATTGTCCTATGATGGCTTGCACTTCTCCCACACCCCCAGATCGGATGACAGACGCGGTGGAGGAGTAGGCATCATCCTCTCCCCAATCTGTACCTTCCAGGTCATTCCCTCAGCTCCCTCGCTTACCTTTCACTCCTTCGAAGCCCACACCCTGCGACTCTTCCGCCCACTGCCTCTGCGTGTCGCAGTTATTTACCGCCCCCCAGGTCCTACCCGCCTGTTCCTAGACCACTTTGCTGCCTGGCTCCCCCACTTCCTATCCTGTGAAATCCCAACCCTCATCCTTTGTGATTTCAACATTCCTACTAACGACTCTAGCTCCTCATCTGCCTCCCGGCTCTTAACACTTACCTCCTCCCTTGGCCTATCGCTAATCTCTGACTCCCCCACTCATAGAGATGGTAACACTCTCGATTTAGTTTTCCTCCGTCTCTGCTCTGCTTCTCACTTTACTAACTCCCCACTTCCACTCTCGGATCACAACCTTCTCTCTTTCTCCATCAGGCACCCTAGCATCTCTCCTGACCCTCCTATCTATCGCACCTCTAGGAACCTCCAGTCTGTCCGCACTAAACAGTTTGCTGAAACTATTCAGTCCTCCCTATCGCCCATCTCTCGCCTCCCCTGCCCTAACCTGGCAGCCGAATACTACCACACCACCCTCAGCCGTGCCCTGGATGAAGTGGCACCGCCCGTGACGCGAGCTGTCAAACGCAGACCACGGCAACCCTGGCTCACGTCCCAAACGCGCTTCATCCGGCGGTGCTCTAGGTGTGCCGAGTGGCTGTGGAGAAAGTCAAAGCTGCCAGCAGACTTCCTCAACTTCAAATTTATGCTTAAAATGTATAACCTAGCCCTTCACCATGCCAAACAAGTTTGTTTCACCTCCCTTGTCTCCTCACTATCCCACAACCCCAAACAACTCTTTGAGACCTTTCACTCCCTCCTCAGCCCCAAGGAACAGGCCCCTGCGACAGACCTGACTGCTGGAAAACTAGCTGCCTATTTCAAAGAAAAAATCGACCACATTCGAAAAGAATTCTCTGAAAGCTGCATGCTTAGCCCTGATCCCAGCTTCATCAGCACTGCACCCAGCACCTACTCACTATCTACGCTAGAACCAACGACAGAGGAAGAAGTCTCCAGGCTCCTTTCCACTGCCCGCCCTACCACCTGCGGCAGCGACCCTCTCCCCTCTCACCTCCTCCGCTCCCTTTCCCCAGCTCTCATTACTCACCTTACCACAATCTGCAACCTCTCCCTAACCTCTGGCACTTTTCCCTCCTCATTCAAACACTCCATTATATCCCCTCTGCTTAAAAAACCAACCCTGGACCCGACTAATGCTGCCAACTACCGACCCGTCTCAAACCTCCCCTTTATCTCCAAATTACTGGAACGCCTGGTCTACTCCCAGCTTACTCGCTTTCTCTCTGACAACTTGCTCCTCGACCCCCTCCAGTCTGGTTTCCGCTCTCTACACTCGACCGAAACTGCCCTTACAAAAGTAACAAATGACCTGATGACTGCAAAGTCGAGAGGTGATTACTCTCTACTAATCCTCCTTGACCTGTCTGCTGCATTTGACACTGTCGACCATAATCTCCTTCTCACTATGCTCCACTCTATTGGTCTAAAGGATACTGCTCTCTCCTGGTTCTCCTCCTACCTCTCTGACCGCTCTTTCAGTGTTTCCTTTGCTGGTTCTATCTCTGCTCCACTTCCTCTCGCTGTCGGGGTACCCCAGGGCTCGGTCCTTGGTCCCCTTCTTTTCTCTATCTATACTGCCCCAATTGGACAAACAATCCACAGATTCGGCCTCCAATACCATCTCTATGCTGACGACACCCAACTATACACCTCCTCTCGTGAGATCTCTGGACCATTCCTCCAAAATATCACCGACTGTCTGTCCGCTGTCTCTAACACTGTGTCCTCCCTTTTTCTCAAACTAAACCTCTCTAAAACTGACCTCCTTGTCTTTCCACCTTCTAACCGACCTCCCCTCAACATCTCCATTCCAGTGTCTGGCACCATCATAACCCCCCGACGGCATGCCTGATGCCTTGGGGTCACACTGGACTCTGACCTCTCCTTTACCCCCCATATCCAATCTCTGGCCCAAACATGCCACATGCACCTCAGAAATATTGCTAAAATACGTCCGTTCCTAACCACGGACACGATAAAGACGCTCGTGGTTGCGCTCATCCACTCCCGGCTTGACTACTGCAACTCGCTACTCATTGGCCTCCCCCGCACTAGACTCGCTCCGCTCCAATCCATACTAAATGCAGCAGCTAGACTCATTTTTCTATCCAGTCGTTATTCAGACGCCTCTGCATTATGCCAGTCGCTGCATTGGCTGCCCATCCACTGCAGAACTAAATTTAAACTCCTCTACCTCACTCACAAAGCTCTGCATGGTGCTGCGCCAGCATACATCGCCTCCCTACTGTCAGTACACCACCCAGCCCGCTCACTCCGATCGGCTAACACACTCAGACTAAACACCCCTGTAATACGAACCTCTCATGCTCGCCTACAGGACTTCACCAGAGCAGCACCCATCCTCTGGAACGCTCTACCCCAAGGCATCCGGACAATTCCCGATGCACGAAATTTCAGACGTGCCTTAAAAACGCACCTCTTCAGGGAAGCATACCAAATCTCCTGACCTAGTCCCTCGCCCCTCCCTATGGTGCTCCACCCTGTTTGCCTTCTGATAAATGATCTGTACATGAAATTTCCTATTGCCTGTGTTCCCCACCCCTGCACCTCCTGTACCACTCTCAACCCATTTGTGTCTAACCCAATGTACCTTATATTGTAATTGTTGTATTGTTTTGCATTTATCCATGCCTGAAAGCGCTGCGGAATAAGTTGGCGCTATACAAATAAAAATTATTATTATATTATTATTATTATTGTTTGCTATATTAAAATTCTTTGAGACTTCTAGGATTTGTCACTTCAATCCCTGAAAGCAATGTACATTAACCCTTTCCAATCCACTGTCTGATGTCTGAAGACATTATGATTTAACCCCTTGAGTGGCGGGTTTCCTACCACCCTGTCGTGCCCACCAGGGCAGGTTTTTTAAAATGGTCTAATCATTGAATTTCAACTAGTTTTGCAGTTGCGTCTCAAGAGCCATAACTTTTTCATTTTTCCATTGACATGGTCATATGAGGGCTTGTTTCTTGCGGGACAAGTTGTGATTTTTTAAACAGGGGGGAGGAAAAAAAGAAATGGGGAAAAAAGAAAAAAAGGGGCCATGTCATTAAGGGGTTAAATAATGTATTAACTTCCTTCTCTGGGTCATTACGACGCACACGGATACCACATGTGTGATTGTATTTTTGATGTTTTACAAAGTAAAGGGAGACAAGTGTTTTTTTAATTTTTTTAAATAATTTTTTTACTTTTTTTTTTTTAATTTTTTTTTTTTGTCCCTTTAGGGGACTTCCACAGGGACCCATCAGGACCCCCTGATCACATTCCGGGGGTCCGATGGTGACAGCCTTTTACATACTGCAGTGACAACCCTTTACATGCTGCAGTCACATAGACTGCAGCATGTAAAGGGTTAACACAGCAGAGATCGGAGGTTTTCTCTAATCTCTGCTGTAAGAGCTAGTACCTAGCTGTCCTCTGACAGCCAAGCACCAAGCTCTCCCTGTCACAGAGACCATCGGCTTGCTTCTGACAAGCCGATGGTCTCTATGGCAACTTGTAAACAAAGCAGGACATTGCCGACATGTCGGCAATATCTTCTGCTGGTTTTTCAAAGCCCTTGCACTGCTCTGTGTGGGTCTGTGCAGGCAGAGCACACTGTCACAGCTTGTGGCATTGTGCTCTGCAGCTCCCATAGTGATACATAGCCCGGAAATCTTCCGGGCTATGTTGCTATGAGCAGTGGAGCTCGTCCCCGGAAATTTTCCGGGCGTGCCACTCAAGGGGTTAAGGCTGTACAGCTCTGATGTTGGAAGACGTCCGTCGGGGTTCTCTTACTGTATATTGCCAGCCTCGCTGCTGTCGGAGCCTATCCAACATGTCATCTCATGCAGTACTGGCTTTAGCCAGCATATAGCGCTATCGTATAACGGCACAAAAAGAGTAACCCCCCTAGGAAAACCAGCATACAAATTGGATTGGAAAGGGTTATTAGAACAACCCATAAAGTCACTTTCTGCGAGTAAGGTCTTGTATAAATCTCTAAAACAATTTTTCCAGACTTACTTGTAGGACTGTTTCTGTGACTTAAGGGGTCTGAACCTGTATGCAGATATCCATTTTCTCCCACCATTCCAGGCCATATCACAATAGTTACATGGAACACATTTAGCACTTAAAGAAGCACTTCGATCTGTGAGGAGTGGTAGAGTGGTCTTGTCATAAATCACAGTGTTTGAAGCCAAAAAATTACATTTGTAAATTTGTAAACACTAACAGGGTTATATTAGCAGTTTACATCAACTTCTCATACAAGCAGTAGAAGGACATGTTCTAATGTCGACCAAGGCAAAAATGGCTAAATGTAGCACTGCGCCCTACACGCACATCTTATATATTCTAGTTTCATGCTCCCACAGTATTCCTTATAGTCATAGACATTGAGTACATGAGTATAGCCAATCATACAAGCAAGCAAAGAGTGGGATGACTTACAGATGTAATGTCCAAAATTACAGACCATGCCTGGATATCCAGTGTGTTTGGGCAGTTGCCAATATCGAGCCAGAAGATATATATTTGACAAATTACTTGGATGCAATAAATTAAAGCCATAAAGAAGCAGTGCTTGCATTTAAAAATGGTTGTACATATCTAACATACGACATTGTTACCTGGGTTGGTAATCATAGTTAGAATATAATTAAATAAATCAAAGAAATCAATATATGTACTGCAAGTCACTCTTAGAGCTCAGTCACACAGGTGTTTTGATGCACGAATTTTTGAACGCATAACTGATGCGTGATCTAAGTGGCCGTCACAGCGGAAAAAATGCTGCTAGCACCGTTTATTCGCTCAAAAGGGCTTGGTCACATGGGCGTTTCCCGTTATCCCCTGCTGCGGCTGTGACCTCTGTGGAAGAGGATTTCTTCATCTCTGCGGGGAGTCCCATTGTCACAAGACACTGTGACAGCATTGCGATGTTCTACCATTGAATTCAATGGAGCCGGCGATACAGCCAACTTAATTGAAAGCAATGGGATGCCGGCAAGCGCTGCAGTAATTTTCGGGAAAGGGCTTTAAATATAAGCCCTTCCCTGGAAATCAATCCAAAAATGTGTTAAAAAAAACCCAAAACTATACTCACCTCTGTGCAGCTGCCGGGGCTCAGCCGAGTCCAGCCAGCTTCTCTCCTGCACTGCTCTGAGTAGTATTCAGCAGGCAGGGATTTTAAATCCCTGCTGAATGAATTCATGAATGGCTGAGTGCTGCCTCTGATTGGCTGAGCACAGGGAACAATCAGAGGCAACTCTCAGCTGTCCTTTAATAGCTGAGAGCTGCCTCTGATTGGTCACAGTGCTCAGCCAATCAGAGGCAGCCCATTCAGCATGCGGGGATTTTAAATCATGCTGAATACTACTCAGAGCAGTGCAGGAGAAGGGCCGGCTGGACGCGTCTGAGCCCCAGCAGCTGCAGAGAGGTGAGTATAGATTTTCTTTTTTTTTTACACATTTTTGGATTGATTTTCAGGGAAGGGCTTATATTTGCAGCCCTTCCCCGAAAATCCCTGCAGTGCTTGCCGGCAGCCCATTGCTTTCAATGGAGTCAGCTGTATTGCCGGCTCCATTGAATTCAATGTGAGAACATTGCGCCCCTCTGCCACAGCTGTGACAGCTGTAGTGGAGGAGAGCGATCTTCAGTATATGTTCTCAATGGGGTCGGCGCAGCTGCCGCCGGCCCCATTGAGCGCAAGGTGAAATCCCTTGATGCGAAAACATAAAGGGGTTTCACATACATAGAACACCGGTTTGCCACAGTTACATGCGTTCTGCTAACCGGTGTCCTATAATTTTCGCCACAGGCATTTTTCTGCATGTAAAATTCGCACATGTGACCGCTCACATTGAAAAGCATTGGTTTTATCTAGCGCAAATTTTTTGACGTGCGGAAAAATGCATGTTAAAAACGCCCAAGTGACTGAGCCCTTAGAGCTCATTCCTCCAGGAAATCTTTTCACTAAATGCAGGATCCAATGTGCGTCCCGGATTAGAATACACTTTTCTCCCCAAAGGATTTCTTAACCTTTCTATTCCTTTAAAACACAGATGTGTCATTGAGCTGTTGTTCTTCTTTGTGAAATGCTTGACAGCACCTGATACGTGTGACTGACATCTGTCGATGCCTGCCAAGTGTTCTGCAATCCTAGTCTTCAATGTATGGATTGTGTAACCCATACACATCAGCTGGCATGTTTTACATTCAATTGTATATGCCGGGCAATGGGAATCACAATTAGTAAAGTTTTTATGCTGAATGTTTCAGAAGCATCCATTAAAAGAATCTGTATTTTGTTAACATATTTACAAACATTGTAGCAAATAATGTCACAAGCAAAAAAAAGTAACACGAACCAGGTTTAGCTGTCCGGTACAGAAGATCTAGATTTAGGGCTCATTTACACTAGTGTTCTTCCTCCATTTAGGCTTTTCATCTCTCTGTTCCATTTTTGGAGCAGAGAGACGGAATTAAATAGTTCAATTTTTACCACCATTGATTTCAATGGGTTTTTTTAATAAATGGAAAGCAAACAGAAAGTTTTCTGTTTGCTTTCAAAGCTCTATCTATCATCCATTTCTTATACCCTACTTTAATTAAACACTCTTGTCTGTCTGAGCGATATTATAGACTCCCAGTTGTTGATAGAGTGAAATTTAAAATCTGTTCATGTCCATCTATTCTCTTTTGATACCAATTGCTAACTAAAAGCAATCTCAGAAGCAAACATTTTGTGGCTAATAAAACTTTGAGAAATAACCATAATTTAATTCTAAGTGTAAATAAAGGTGGATCTGTGGTCATTCTTTACACTGCAGTGTATCTCAAACAGCCTTATTTAGTTTTGGATGATGTAACAGCACACAGGAAACTGATAAGTGATCCAACGAGTATATGTGCTATGAAACTAAAACATTTAGCAGAGGAAGGGATGAACCTTGGTGTTCTCTCTGATAGGGAATCTAATCTTTTACTACCTGAACATCCTGTCATGCCTGTGTTCTATGGGCTACCAAAAATACATTAAGGTATTTTCCTCTTCCCCTTAGACCCCTCATTGCGATGGGCTCAGTGTTTGGGTTGAGGGTGACATCAGCCATTGGTCCACCAAGCTGCTGTTACTTACATGAGAGTAATACAGTTTTGAATATGTTTAAGGGGTTTCAATGGCATGAAAAGTATTTTTGGATGACGTGTGATGTTGTGGGGTTACAGTCTTGTATATCCCATGATTTATAATATGTCGCCAATACCCATAATTGAAAGAAATATAGCCCACATACAGATGCATTGCAGGAATGCATTTTTCTATGTGTTGAGCAACTTCTGAAATATAACTTGTGTCTCAGCTGGACATTTTTCTTATAAATTAAGGGAGCCCCAATGGGGTCCAAATTCTCCCTTTCCACTGTAAATCTATTTATGGAATGGTGGGAGGAGAATTACATCTTTTTCGCCTCAAATCCATTTGCTGATTGTTTGCTGTTGTATGGGAGTTACATCAACAATGGCTTACTAGTGTAGAGTCTTGATGCAACGGCCAGCCATCATAATGTTTAGAACGTCCTTTCATATCTACAGTGTTTTTTGACATTCCCTCTAATATTCAATTTACTGGCAGGATAGATCATTTGTCTATTGTGTTTCTAGATATACAATTAAAAGGGGATGTAGATAAAGGTGAGGTTCCCACCTCGGGCTTTGGTAAATTCTTGGCAGGAAAAGCCTTTCTAAGTGCGGATAGCTGTCATCCACATCACGCTATAGAGGCCATCCCATTAGCGAGCTCATAAGAGCAAAAGGAGCTTGCTCTATGGAGTCAGGCAAGAGTATTTAATTAAAAGGGCTATAAGCAATGGATGATAGATAGAACCTTGGAATGGATGCAGCATATTACAGAATAAAGTCTTTTATCAGAGGATAGGGAGAAGAGGATAGAGAATAAGGACGATGGAGTAATCTTTTCTGCATCATATAGTAGCAATTTCATGGATATAAAGAATATATTTTTAAATATCTTCCTATTGTGTCTCAGGGCAACATGTTTAAACAAATTGTAGATAATGGTGTCAAATGTGTAGCAAAATGTGGTAGGACATCAGGGAATTTGTTATCTTCAAGTGAGATCTTCTCTACAGGACAGAAAATGTTGGTTATGCTTACCATGGTGATTTGTTTGTTTGTTTTACTTGTGGAGGTACTTGGTCAATGTTTATAAATATGCTGACAAAACATACAGATTTTTCATTCAATGGATGCTTCCAAAACTTTCAGGATTAAAACTTTATTAATAGAGATGAGCGAACGTGTTCGGCTCCGCCCCTTTTCACCCGAGCACCGAACTTTGCGAGCAATTCCGTGCTCGGGCGAAAAAAGTTCGGGGGTCGCCGTGGCAGCGCGGGGGGTGCGGCGGGGAGTGGGGGGGAGAGGGAGAGAGAGAGGGCTCCCCCCTGTTCCCCGCTGCTGCCGCCCGCGCCGCCGCACCTCCCCCCGCCGCCCGGCGCCGGCCGAATACTTACGCGCGGACACTGAAGTCCTCGGATAAGCCGGTGTCTGGGTGCGTAAGTGTTCGTTAAGAACACGTTCGCTCATCTCTATTTATTAATTATGATTCCCATCACCTCATCTATACAATTGAATGTAAAATTTGCAATTTGGTGTATCCGGGTTGCATAATGTGTAAATTGAAGACAGGGATTGCAGAATTCTTGGCAAGGATCCAGATAGATCAGCAAATAATAATAAACTTTAATAATAAACTTTATTTGTATAGCGCCAACATATTCCGCAGCGCTTACATAGACAGGGGGAATACAGAAAGACAAAATACAAAAATTTCAGAACCACGGTTACATATAGTAATCAGTTGATGAAAACAATGGGGGTGAGGGTCCTGCTCCAACGAGCTTACATACTACAAGTAATGGGGTCATACAGAAGGTAAAGGGCTGGAGATATGCACAGTATGGAGAGTGAGGGATGGTATGCACAGACAATGGTCAGATTTGGCCGTGTGATGACAGAAACAGTATGACTGCAGGAGCGGTTTATGATGGCTAGCAGGGATTGCAGTCAATAGGTCAGGGAGCGCGTTAGCAGGCGGCGTACAAAGGAGTTTGTTTAGGGTATGCGGTATGCCTCCCTGAAGAGGTGCGTTTTTAGAGCACGCCTGAAGTTTGCCTCTATGGTAGGTAGTTGGAGGACGTGTGTTCTGAAACGGGAGGCATATTGACTCTTGCATTTAGGGACAAGATTTCCTGGGGGAATAAAGTCCAAAGACGCCTGCAGACGGCCGGGTCGAATCCCACTGCGAGAATTCTCACAGCGGGATGCGGTCCCATGCCTCTGCAGAGGCCCGTGGTTCACCTGCTCCCGGTGTCTTCCGTCTCTGCTATGCGTCAGCTGCCAGCCAGACGACGCATGCGTAGAGTGGAGCTGGCCTGGCACTAGTGACGTTTCTGTGCGGGCCTCTGCGAGACCCGCACAGAAATAGGACATGGCGCGATTTGTTTTCTGCGTGTGTTTTCATGCGGACAAATCGCGGCTGTGTGCATAGGATTGCGTTTTGCAATTCAATCCTATGCAGTCGGGCATGGGCGGAAATTCTGCGGGAAATCCCGCGCAGGGGGCCTAAGAGTGACTTATTGTACATATATTGATTTATTTGATTTATAGGGGAGATGACTTGAGAGAATGTGTTCTACACCAGGAGGCATATTGTATCCAGTGTTTAAGGACAAGCTTGCATGAATAGGAATTTTATTCTTTTGAATGGAGTCATACACAAAGCCATTTTTTTTCTCTCACTGCGATGCTGCGAGGTAAAAGATCACTGCATGTTCTATTTTTTTGCGTCCTTCGGAACGCATCACCTCTTGTTCAATGGGAAAGTCAAACACATCGCATGCCTCACTATGTGCACGCAAGTGCGATGTGATGTTTCCCATTGAAATCAAAGTGAAACACTTGCCGATCCTCCCATGCACATGAAACAGGGGATTGCAATTTCACTGAAGTGATGTAAGGCATTTTTGCATGACAAACGCCTCGCATCCACGGGTAAAACACACGCTGGCAAACACGACAGTGGGCCGGGTTTCTTGGCCCGATATCCTGCTCACCCGTGTGAATGCAGCCTGAGCGTGACATACTATAAATTAGAACTGTCGTCTGAGTTATTTTAACGTTTCAATAAAATAGTAATTTATAATCTTTTTCTGGGATGTGCCAGACGTTTCCTATTAATTATACATTACAGTAAGATTTTGTTGGGGTAGCTTAACACATAGTGTTTTAAGAATGTTGCATCCAAAACACTAAACTGCAGTTCGATAGAAAGTTGCTAAAAGTAGTACAAATATATATTAAGTATAAATACTGCCTAATGATATTACCTAAAAGTTATAATCCTGTTATTAATAACATTAATGTTCTGTTTTCTACATGTTAGACTCATTATGCATTTTATAACATCCATTTCTGTTTTATTTTTAGTTCCAATGCCTGTGAAGAGTATTAATGTTCATTGTAAATCAGACAGTATTCATGTATCATGGATGCCTGGTTCTGGCAATATAGAATATTACAAGGTTTTCTTATTACATCAGCAGAAGCTAATTAGTGAAGTTAATCTTGATAATCAAATGACTACACACACTTTTAATGGACTCCTGCCTGGATATATCTATAATATCACTGTGATCACTAATGCTGCAGGCTTGCAAAACTGGAATTCTAATTTAGCAAGAACAGGTAAGGATTGAGAAGTGTCATATACTGAACCAGTCACTTAACATAATTTTATTAATCTGTTGGAGAAGTGGGTCATTGGGCATTGTCACCAATATCTGGCCTTCAGACTGCAGTAGAAGTAGTAAACAGTAATGTGCAATTAATAGAATAATCGGTTCATATCAGTACGAGTATCAGGCCGATTTCACAAAAATCATCGTGAGCCAGAACAATCGATTCTGACGTCCATTAAAGTCAATGGGAGTAAAAATTGGGTTCATTAATTTGCCCTCCAAAGGGTCGCTAATGCAGCCAAAGCCTCACAAATTGCATGGGAATACAGCCACACATCTGAGGAACACTGTGCTCCTCCTAAAAATTGGTAAAAATAGTGTACAGTGGTGTAAAGGTTACTTGTAGCACAGAGGTGTCATTGAAAACAAAGGAAGACCCACATATTGTCTCCTACATCAAAAATTGTGCCAATGAAGACAGCAGATGTGCAGCTTGTTACAAAAGCAATGTCATAACTTTTACAAGGACAAATTTTGCCAGTTAAACAGAACACTCAAACATGGACCTGCTCCATAGAACAGCTGTAGAGCTACCAAACATCACACTATGCAAGAGAGCAAGTCTGCTGCTTGTTTTAAAAGCAATGTCATAAATTTTACAAGCAGAAACTCTGCAAGATGAACAGAACACTCCAGCATGGGCCTATTCCAAGGAACAGCTGTAGAGCTGCCAAAAGTTTTGCTATGCAAGACAGCAGGTGTACTGCTTCTTTTAAAAGCCATATCATAAATTCTAGAAAGGTAAATTCTACCAGGTGAACGCAACACTTAAGCAGAGGCCTATTACCTTCCTTCTACTCCAAGGTAAAGCAGCAGAGTTACCAAAAATTACGCCAAGGAAAAAAGCAGGTGTGCTGAATTATTTTAAAAGGAATGTCATAAGTTTGCAAAGGACAAATTCTACCAGCTAAACAGTACAGCCAAGCATAAGCCTTCTCCTTGGAAAAGCTATCGAGCTACAGCTGTTTCTTGTGTTTTAGAAAATTTTTATTTTGGGAGAAGGAAAAGGTCAGTGAGGAAGGGACAGACAAGGATGAATGTGCTGCAACTCTTGGGAGTATTATGAAACGTGGACCAGCACTTTCGGCTTCATGCCCCATCTGCAGTACATTGACCCAATGTGCTATTAAGGATATGTAATGCCCCTGGTCATGCTTGCTGGACCACGTGTTTGTGATCAGGTGCCCCCTGCCACTGACACCGTTCTTCAATGCCAGGGACAGTCACAGAGAACAGCTTGAATCTTTGCGAGCCTTCCCTGTTTGGCACAGTGTAATTGAATTCCCCAAACCCCACTGCTAGATGCTAAAGGCCTGCATATAATTCATAGTGGCTGGACTGTCAACTTTAAACAACATCTGAGATTGCTGACACACACTGTGTATATTTGCTGTTTCCCTCTTTGGTTTTCTTTCTGTTTTATATTAACAAAAAAAATCACCTCCAACTAAATAAGCCGCAATTCCTGGGAGGCACAATATGTGAAATCTTGTATTTTTGTGAGCTATCCCTGTTTGGTACAGCATAATTAAATTCCCCAAACCCCATGGCTAGCTGCTTAAGGCCTGCAAATAATTTGCAGTGGCCTGACTCGTGACTGCACAACGTCTGAAGCTGCTGACATCCACTGTGTGTATTTTCTGTTTCCCTTCTGGGTTTTCTTTTTGTTGTATATTAACAAAAAAAAAACACTGCCACTTAATCCCTGGGAGGCTCAATATGTGAGAACAGAAGGCCACACTGTACAGTTTGCATATTTATACACTGGTCCTGATGGGCGCACCATAATAGAATTCCCCAAACCCCACTGCTATTAAAGTCTGCAGATAATTTGTAGTGGCCGGACTGGTGACTTTGAACGACATCTGAGGCTATAAACACTGAAATGCAATACTCCCCATGCCAAAGCGTAGTTTGTTTGTCTGCTTTGCTGCTATATACATTGATAGCAACAGAAATATACCCTCTCCCAATGTACAGACGACATTTAGTATAGGCATATAAATGTGATGCACCTGCTTTCCCTGCTCCCTCCAACCCCATTTACATTCTCTGCTGGTATACAAGCTTTCACACCGAGCAGCAATATATTCTCTGTAGAATATCTGTCCCTATTACCAATAGACCACGTATTACATAGGCATATAAACATGATGCAGCTTCTCTCCTCCCACCAATAGAACCCCGGTACACAAGCTTTCACACCAGCAGTAGTATATCTTCAAGGGAAATGTAATCAATTATGGATATAGAACAGAGACTTATCCTTTACATTTTCCTTAATATCCCAACCTACCGTGGACTGTTGTATTTATGCATCATTCATTCATATACTGAGACAATTGCTCATCTTGGTACATTTATCGGATACATTTGTTGTCTTTCATTTACTAGCTCCTGCTGAGGTGTCCAATTTATCTGTGCTGAATGAGGGAAGTTCCACAAAATTAAAGGTTCGCTGGAAAGCACCTCGCGGCAAATTGGATTTCTACAACATCACTTTATCTGAGAAAGGATCGATCAAGTACAGCAGAACTCTGGATTTTGCATCCACAGAAATCACCTTCAATGATCTAACACCAGGGCGCCTGTATCAGGTTAATGTCACTTGTATTGCTGGGGACTTCACTGCTGACAAGATGGCAATTGGCAGAACCGGTAAGCATTCATAGAAAATATGAACTTTACTGACAAATGTTTGCATTTGATACCTTTTCTAGCCAGTCTCCAAGTTATGTTGTGGAGGCAGCTGTGGTGGGGCATAAAGTGCC
The DNA here is from genome assembly GCF_035609145.1 of Eleutherodactylus coqui. Classification (NCBI taxonomy): domain Eukaryota; kingdom Metazoa; phylum Chordata; class Amphibia; order Anura; family Eleutherodactylidae; genus Eleutherodactylus; species Eleutherodactylus coqui. The sequence goes on along the minus strand of NC_089838.1, from coordinate 136,646,394 downwards.
ATAGCTAAGAGATGGAAATTAAACTCATTACATAGCAAAAGTTCCCCAGTGACTTCTCATCTTTTGATGCTTTTTGTTGCAAAACTCTGACTGCATTAATGTGGATTTGAGGGTAGGGACTGGCCAGATAAAGCAAACTGGAAGTACAACTGCTCAATCCATTGCAATGCACTTAGCTGAAGTAAATTAGCCTTCCTCTTGGCTTGACAAAACGCTTGCATTACTCTGTCAAGGCAACACGATTCTTTTCATTTTGTCAAAGCTGGTCATCTCATGCCATTCGTCTAAGGATATCTCAGAACCGAGAGGAAAGGTAAAGAAGGACATATCTATAGCTAAGAATATAAAAACAGATATGCGCTACGGAGGTATGTGTATGTTAAGATACCTTTACATGGAGCAACTATCGTTCAGATAGTCGTTCTGAAAAGTTGCTGAAGCGCATGAGCGACAGTCGTTCGCTTGCTCTTAAACACAGCGATGACTCTTCATTAGTGGGGATCTAAATACAAATTCACTCACAAGTCATTCAAATACAGACAACTGTGGCTTTACACCAGTCGACTTTTGATCAACCAACGACTTTTTTTTTTGGTAAGCTGAAACGAAACGACTAGCGACTTCTCACTCGTCACTCTGCCAACAGTTATATTGATGCTGAAAGACTATGATTTGAATTCAATCGATAGTCATCCAGATGCCTTTAGAGTTTCTGACTACACTGCTGTGGGAGGGAACCGGAGTATCCGGAGGAAACCCACTCAAACACAGGGAGAACATCCAAACTTCATGCAAATGTTGTCCTTGGTGGGATTTGAACCCAGGACTCCAGAGTTGCAAGCCAACATTACTAAGTACTCAAAGTATAGTATGTTGCCACCTTTTCAGGAATGAATTATTTTTACTGTTTGCTTTCCAGTTCCACAGAAAGTTACAAACTTGAAAGTGACTAGCAATGGAGTAAAGTCTCTTCGAGTAAACTGGGTGCCACCTGCTGGTGACTGGGATCTATATCATCTTCTGCTCTACAATCAGTCTACTATTTTACTGAACACCACTATGGAACCGCACTACAGAGCATTCATCATTCAAGATGTGGGACTCATCCCTGGAAGGCAGTATGATGTAGCTGTAGTTGTGGAGAGTGGGGGCTTGCAAAATGCTGCGTATTGCAAAGGCAGAACAGGTCAGTCCTTACATGTGTTCTAATAGTTGACTAAAAGTAATTGCTTGTATCTGCTGGAGGGTGCCCGCTGTAGTCTACAGATTGATTTGTGTTTTCATATTTTTTTCCTTTATTATACCAATAAGCATACCATTATATAAATAGACAAATGAATGTTATTAGTTGGTAATAAACTAGTTGCTAGGTGCTAATAATAAAATCTTTTCCTCTTGACATAGCCCCTCAAGCTGTCCAGCAGCTCCGCATTAAACATACTAATGAATCTTCATTCCGCATCACATGGGTGACTCCTCTTACCGAATGGGACAGTTATGTGGTTTCACTTGCCGACAGGGATCTTATACTTATAAACAAAGTTCTTAGTAAAGAAGCCAAAGAGTTTACTTTCACTGACTTAGTGCCTGGAAGAAAATATTCAGCCAAAGTTACAAGTATCAGTGGGGATCTTAACAACTGGGCTTCTGTAGAAGGAAGAACAGGTAAGACTATCTGTATAATGCACCATTTTACTGACACCATTGAATGGTCCTTATTAGGATATGCATTGATCATTATGGTTACGTCTTTTAATTTGTAAATTATTCCCATTGTTGAAATATGTTCATGTCAGAACTAGATTTCCTATAGGCGGCGCTGTACTTCTGGGTACCATTTTCCCTGCAGCCATTGAAAATACACTGGTCTTCCTTGGATGGCGTCCTGCTATATATTCATGGAATGCAAACACATTTCATTAGTGTTACATTGTTATACAAGTATTGAGCTACCTATACAGAATATACTAAGTACTAGGCTTGATGTAGACTTTTTGTAGTGCAACTGATTGTTCTTCAATGAACTACAAGTGCAGTGCAGAAGAATACATAGAGTTATAATCTAGCGCAATCTAGTGCACTGCAGATATCACTTAATTGTCTGTACCTAGTCTTGGGCTACATGGTTCTCCATGTAGCCCAAGACTAAGTACAGACCGGGTTATTACCTTAAATACTAGGAGGAAGTGCCCAGAAGATTATAGCATGGACTGTACCTTTAAGAAGATGAAACAACATAGACAGTAGAAAAAGTCTTTTTCCATACATTTCTGGTTTTTTTTATGATGATCACAGCCCGCTACATCTGAATAATGGTGGCCTATTCTTAACATTTTCAATAAAACTATACAGATTGACCTGTCAGGTTAAAGGGGTGTCCCCATCCTAAATTTTCATTAAATATCTATAGAATATATAAACTTCAACTATGGAAAACATGATTTTCTACTACAGCGTTAACCAAACATAAAATGTGACAACATAAAGTGTTTTGGTTGGCTAAGTATATATTGGATAGGGACTAGAGATAAGCAAAAAGATTTGGGGGGCGCCGGGGGTGAGCAGGGGGTTGCAGAGGGTAGTGGGGGGAGAGAGAGCTCCCCCCTGTTCCCCACTGCTACTCCCCGCTCCACCACGCCGCTCCCCGCCCCCCGGCGCCCCCCGAATCTTTTCGTCCGAGTAGTCAGTTACTCGGAAAAAGCGGTGCTCGAGTGCAAAAACACCCGAACCGAGTACGTTCGCTCATCTCTAATAGGGACCTTACTCTAGCATCCACGCATTACAGAAAGCTGTTTATAATGCTTATAGCCACAGAATAGGCCAGAAGTGCCTGTTAGATGTGGGTATCACATCCGGGACCCTCACTTATGACGAGAATGGGGGTTTCCTATGCTGAGCTCTGCTTACTTGTTTTTTTCGCACCTCCTGTTGAGCTCTGCTTTTTCCGTACCTCCTGTAGACTTCAGTGGAAAGGGAGTTTATCGTTGTTGCTATTATAAGTCAGCTGATAAGATGGTTTCAAGAGAGGAGAGAGAAGGGCTGCATACTGAGATATCAGAAAAGTTCACTAATGGATGCGCTAGTGAAAAGTATTCTGCAGCTTATTATATATAGTGATATACAAAAGCTGCAGAAACCAAATGATGCAACATTTTTAATGAAATCCTATTGCAAAAATGCTTTTCAGCCAAAAGTACATGCATTAAGCAAAAACGAAAATGCCATCAAAAGTGTCCGTAGTGTTTACCTGCAAAATATGCTAACATAATCCTAGTATCACAAATGAATGCCCTAGGATTATAGTATCATTTATAGTAAGTCATGTAGTTAACCTACTAGTAGCCAATACTGTTAAAATCATTGATTGACACAAGTAATGAAGGGATAATGCCTATATCTCCACACACTGTATCTCCACTTTCAACATATCTACATGTAATGTATCAAAAAGGAAGGGTGGAAAGGAAAACTCTGGGGACTTGGCTCGAGAGTATCAGGAAGGAAAAGCCTGATAACATTAATACATGCTTCTACACTCCCTCATTATTGTAAGACCAAATAGAACACTGAGGAATTCTGCACTTAGTATTTTGTAGGGTGAAAAACTCTATTCCAAATACAGAAAGAGAGACAATTTGTCATTTTGGCAGACCTTCAATAGACAGGTTTAAAGACAGCACAATGCACCTGAGTCTAAAGGAGGTCACTGTCTGTAAAGGCCGTTGATGGTCCATAGTTTTAAAGGCAGCACAAAGGTCAAGGATGATGAGCCATGAGCAGCCACCTTTAGGCTTCAACCTTAAAAAGAACAGTTTCTGGTGACACAGTGCGCAGAATCCAAGCTGAGGGGTTTCTGTTATAGAGATAGCAAATTAGAAGGTTACAGACTAACTTTGGAGCTTGGGCATTTGATTGTCCCTTTTATGAGGAAGAAGCATGTAGGAATGGATTCTTGGTGTAAATTTTTAGTTTTGGTGGGATAACCATTAGAAAAAAGCCCAAGTTAGATGTAAGGGGAAAGGTTCAGGCAGGCAAGTGTCAACCTTAAGGGGCTGGGTGATTAGAAACATGTTCTTTTATCACTGTGGTTAGGATTTTGAAGGAATGATTGGTGTTGAAGTAGATAAAGGGAGTCAATGTACTGAATAGTATACTTACAACAAGAAATAAGAACTTGGGCTGAAAAGGTTTGTTGTACAAAGCTGAGCCATGGGAATATTTAGTGTTGACAAGGTGTTCACCAAAATCACCATGAACCAGAACAGCCGATTCCAACTTCTATTAAGGTCAATTGGAGTAAAAATCAGGTTCACTAATGTGCCCTCCAGAAGGTCCCCAGTGCAGCCAAAGCCCCCAAAGTGCATGGGAATACAGACATACATCTGGGAAACACTGTGCTTCTCCCTAAAATTAGTAAAAATTGCGCCAAGGCAACAGCACATAGAGGGCATAATGTGCTCCACATGGAAACATGAGACCTGTTGCTCCTTATTTACATACTGACATATTTTTTCATTTGGGGGGAGGTTGGAGGAGGAAATATGGTAGAAGCACCTTGAGGGCACTGTGTGGTCTTTGATATAAATTTATACGCAGTTATTTTGAATAAAAATTGACAGCGAGCCAACTAATCAATCGAGTCTGTCATGGGGGAGCAGAGGCCAGGTGAAATCCATGCCTGGTGGTACTTGAGGCATGATGGGTCATCCACAATTTATATAGGCATGTAAATGTGATATAGCTTCTTTGTTTTGTGCGCATCTGCAAAATAGCCACTGGTTACATGTGCATATGTTATATAAGGCTAGGTCATGTAATGCAGCTGTCCCATGAAATTGCTGCTCCTATGCAAGATGGAGGCCATATTTGATGGCTGTTGGTTGGCTGCTCTCTGACCTCTGTAGCAGGCATTTTGGGAAATTCATTTTTCTTTTTTTTTTTTTCTTTTTTTTTTTATTAAATTTTTGCATTTACAGACAAAGATGTGCGAAGATCAGTTTTGTCCCAGGTACAGAAATAATAGCAAATGTGCACATATAATCGCTTGCAAGTGAGCTACATACATTTTGCCTTATTATCCTAAGAGATCTAAATCTCTAACCCTCTGAAAGACTCTCCAGAACTTGAGTCTCCGGACTCAGGGTATTGCAAATGCGCAACGGAGAACATAATTAACCTTGAAAAGTAAAGAGAGAAATAAAAAAAATGAAGAGAGAGAGATATAATGAAGAAGAAAGATATAAGATGGGGGGGGGAGGGGGTAAGGAAAGAGGGATAGGGATCAGGGGGTGGGGAATAGTAGTAACAAGCTCCCCAACTAGGGAACACTGATAGGGTTTTGATTCCACTTGGGTTCCCAGCTCGGGGGTGTAGCTCAACTCTCGAACACGTCAAGGGCTCTCGCCTCCGCCCAAGGCCCCCACAACTGCATAAATTGTTCATGTGTATGGTTGTTCCAGCTTGTCAGCTCTTCCAAATTGAAGAGCAGATCCACTTTCTCTCTCCACTGATTGAGCGTTGGTGGGGTTGTTTGCCTCCACAAGAAAGGTATCAATGCTTTGGCTGAATCAATTAGAAGGGCGATCAGCTTATTCTTTATGGGATGAAATACTGAGGATGGTCTCCACAGAAAAATCATCTCTGGGGATAGCGAGATTTTAGGAGACAACTTCCGCAGAACCCTTTCCACCCCCTTCCAAAAGGGTCTGATTCCTGCACACTCCCACCATATGTGGAGGTAGGTCCCTGGTAAGTGGTCGCATCTCCAACAGCTCCCATGTGGTGTTAGTTTATAAGCGTGCAGCCAATGGGGGGTTTTGTACCACCTGACTAGATGTTTATAATGCGATTCTTGTGAGAGTGTACAAGGAGATAGACCGAAGGAGGTGCTTAGGATTAAATTTGTATCGCTTTTTGAGAGGGAAATACCCAATTCCTTCTCCCACGAACATAAAAACATCGGTTTTGTCCCGGGGGACGAGGATATAATTAGTTTGCGTAGGGACGATACTTTCCTTGTCTTATGGAAATTCATTTTTACTGCAATTTTTGCCAAAACTCAGGTTGGACTTACTTTTTCCACACAGCTGGATTAGAGATTATCTGGTGAGCTGGATACCCCTGAACAGCATTCTGCAATGTATGGCAGAGATTGATATGTACAACCTGGTCGAGCGCAGTTCCAGTGGTGTTACAACGTGTTGTTTGTAAGGTTGTCGTGAGTTGCTTCAGATCTACAGACCTTAAATGTCTGGTAACAGATGTTCTTTAAGGAAGAAGGAGAAAAAGATGAAATAGGGAGATCATAAATGGTGGCCAGATAGTAGATCAGTAATGTTGTTTGTAAAGGACTGTTAGAGGAATATGAGGTCAGTGGTGTCACCTTCCTTGTGAGCGGGAATCTGTCCACTCAAAGAGAACAAAGGAGGAAGATAAAGAGATAAGATCAGAGGAGAAAAGAGATCATTAATAGATAAGTCAAAATCAAAGGAGAACAGAGGACATGTCGAAAGCTAAAATATCATGAAGGAAGCCATGCAGGAAAATGTACCAGAACTTCTTGCGCTAGCTGGGGAGGAAGGGAGGTTTAAATCTGTGGTTTTCAACGTGGGCATTATTGCCCCTGGGGGGGGGGCATTTTTACTTCTCAAAGGTGCGGTGGAACGAAAAGGGGTGGCAGGGGGTTAGAACATAAAGGAGCGGTATGGGGCGTTCTGTGCTTGCTTTGTTGATTTTTTTTTTGTCTAGTAACTACATTTTTCTAAAAATTAGTAGTGATACCTCGGTTTTCGTCTATAATCTGTCTGAAAACAATTGGTGAAATCCGAAACTCATCTCTGTACACTTTTTCTGTCCTGCTGTTGCCCCCAATGCCTCTCACAGTGTCTCTCACAGTAACAGTGCTCCCTCTGGTGCCCAATAAAGTAATATTGCTCACACACAGTAATAATTACCTGGTAGTGACCCACTCAAGAAATAGTGTCTGCTTTGTGCCTCCATGTGGTAATAGTTCCCATCTGTACCCTCCCACAAAGTAATAATGCCCACTTTGTGCCCTATAAAACTAATAATACTCCTCAATGCTAACAATGGTTCCTTCGTGTCCCTTAAAAGGTTTATCGTAGTTTTTGTTTTTTCAAATCCCACTTCCCATGTATAAAAATGATAATCATATACTCACACCTCTCCAGTCCCCTATTGTAGCTCCGTTTTCTTCACTGGGTCTATGTTGACAGTTTGCAGTCAGTCTATTTATGGGACGCCATAAGCTGCAAGAGCCAATAACAGATGTCAAAAGCTGGGATCCATGATCTGCTGCAGCAGCCTGTGGCATTCCACACACAGGCTGCTGCAATCTGTCAATAAAAGTATCGTAGCAGAAACCTGAGGATGTAGCACTGGAGTTGCAGTGTGGCCAGGGGAGGTGAGTATATGATTATCATTTTTGTACATGAAGAACATCATTTTCTTTTAAACAGAACCAATATTAAAGAGTTTAAAGATAACGGGTATTTAGCAATACAAAGGAATAGTAGCACAAAAATCATGAATGATCTATCTTTCCTACACTGCTTTTTCTAGAACTGTGGATCAAAGCATAGCTGAATAAAAGCACTTTGAAAATGTCCCGCGCCATATGTAAATGAGGCAATGCGGTCCAGTGGGCGTACTGGACCATCTCTGCTAGCTGCCTGGTTTCCCCAAAGCTAGCCCTTTCGCATCCTCTGACGTGATGACGCAGAAGGCGTCATCTACACACCGCTGCAAAGTCCTGTGCCGTGATGCTGGCTACCACCACATACACAGATAAGGACCTTGATCCTGCCCACAAAGTGGGCAGCTTATTTGTGCATGTGCCAGTAGCTGGTCTTACGGTACAGCTATTCATTTGCATTGCTAAATACTAGTGATAAATTCTCTTCAAATTTAACTCAGATAACCCTTTTATAGGAATTGAACACCCACCCACATGTTTCTCTATAGTTATGGAGCCCCTGTGCACCTATATATAGAGCCACACTGTACCCCTTCTTAGTAATAGAGCCCCCTCTGTATCCCTAAATAGCAATAAGGTCTCGTGCCCCTATATAGTAATACATCCCCTAAAACTAATAGAACACCCTTGTGCCCCAGTGCCCCCATCCTGCTGATTGCTGTGAATACTTCTTGCTCCATAATAGTGCAGCGCTGCAGCTATGCTGCCCATTATGTGGGCGGAGCAGAGAGGGAATGGCACCTCTCGCTTCTTCTAAACATTAGGTGCTCCTAAGCACTGGACGATAGGAGGAGGGGGAGGAGTCGTTCCCTGTTGTGGCCGCATAACAGGCAGTCGGTATTCATAGCACTTAGCCGGACAGGGTCCATGGGTTTTGGGGGGAATGCGCCAATAATGTTAGTGGCACTTAGCTCAGGGGCCAGGTTGCAACTGTGACCCCTGCAACCCCTATTGCTACACCACTTGTCTGTACTAATAAAATGTTCCTCAATATTCATTCCCTATAATGAGAAAGAATTAGTTTCTGCTTTTATTCTCTAATACATCTTATGTCTCCATCACAGTTCCCTTCCAGGTTACTCATTTAAATTTAGTCAATCAAGGAAAAACAAGTAGTCTATATGCAGAATGGACGAAAAGCCGGGGAGATGTGGACTCTTTCCAAGTTCTCCTAATACATGAAAACATTGTGATAAAGAATGAAAGTGTATCTAGTGACATCAAAAATTATCAATTCCACTCTTTAAAGCCAGGAGGACTCTACTCAGTGGTGGTGACAGCTCTCAGCGGAGGTATTGCATCGCGCCAATCTCTGGCTGAAGGCAGAACAGGTAAGATGAAACCTGCACACACACATACTCTGTACATGTATAACTTTTCTCATAGTCCAAAAATTAAATAAATTAAAACATTTCTGCGTGTTATTGTTACAGTATCACCAAAAGAATCATTTCTTCCCACATTAATGTTTCCTAGTATGTCTATACTCGTAATATTATGAACTCATATATTAGGCTTGTTGGCACGAAAAGTACTATGCAACTTTTTAAAAAAGGTGGGACCCACATCTACCAGACATTTATGGCATATCCACAGGATTTCCCTACTGTTCATAACAATATACTGTGGTGTTGCTATGTAAGCAATCTTCTAATTGATTGCCCCTCCAAACTAGGGGCACAATTTAAGCAGTTTAGGACATTACAGCATGGCAAGGGGGTAAAAGGCAGTGGAATTACATGAAGCTGGAAATACCAATGAGGAAAAACAGACAAAGAAAACATCCAAAAAAAATTATAAATTGTACGGATGATCTTTGGGGAGGAGAAGGGATACGGATTAAGTGAAAAGTCTACGAACAGGAAATTAGAGTTAAGCCAAGAAAGAATGTTTAATTGCACAAGATCAGCATATTTGGAAGCCTGATACTTATGTGAACTTAATCAAGCAACTTCCTTCCTTAAGTGATTATGTCTTGTACTTAAGGAACATGGAGAAATACTTTTAAACAATAGTCTGTACATCTGAATGCATCATACTCAGAAGAGAAGTGATAACGTGCGGAGTGACCCACAAGCGGTTATATATAATGTACCACATACAGCCAGCAGAGGGCACAAGAGATTTGCTTTTCGCCATACGTTAAACTGCTGTATCTCTGTATTTGCCTTGGTTTAACTGAAAAAAAAAATAACCTTTATAATCAGTTATAGTCATAGCATTCACAAATATGTACCTTCCGTTCAGTGATATAAAACTTTTCCTAGAGGTTCAAATATTTAAGTACCGTAAATATAACACAAAAGACTTCCATGCGGTATCACTATGGACAAATATAGAAAATAGAGCAAATCTAAAAAAAAATGCTGACCCCTATTCTAGGTCCACATAACACAAAATAAGTAGAAAAGCTTTTGCATCATGCAATTATGTATTTCTTAGTCTGAACCAAGATAGGCAGTAAATTAATAACAGTACAAAACAAAGAAATGACCGAGCATTATATAAATAAGTGCTGTAGCGCTAAATGTGCATTTATATTTTGTAATGCATCCAGATCCTTTACAGATTGGGTAAATTTGGTGGTAGATGTAGCGATTGGTAATAAAGGTGATCGGCCCCGGGTGTTGCAGTAATTTGTGTAAAGCATTATAGAAGTGCAGTTTATTAAAGACTACATTTCTATTTCGGCCCTCCAACATAAGTGCTATTTGTTATTGTTTAGCCAAACCTGAAAGTGTAAATGTGTTTTGTCAATTTCTATTTCAGTGCCGTCCAGTGTAAGTGGAATTACAGTCAGTAACAATGGTCAGAGTGACTACCTGCGCATATCTTGGCTACAGGCTATCGGAGATGTAGATACATATGTAGTAACCTTATCCCATAATGGTAACATCCTTCCCCCACTCACACTTTCCAGATCTATCCATGAATGCTCCTTCAGTGCTTTAACGCCTGGACGACTATACAATGTGACTGTAACAACACGGAGTGGAAAGTTTGAGAGTTATTCCTTCAGCCAAGAGTGGACAGGTATAAAACTATCTATCTATCTCATATCTATTTATCTCATATCTATCTATATTTCTCATATCTATCTCATATCTATCTCATATCTATCTATCTCATATCTATCTATATTTCTCATATCTATCTCATATCTATCTATCTCATGTCTATCTATCGCATATCTACCTATCTATCTATCTATCTATCTATCTATCTATCTATCTATCTCATATCTATCTATCTATCTATCTATCTCATATCTATCTATCTCATATCTATCTATATTTCTCATATCTATCTCATATCTATCTATCTCATATCTATCTATCTAGCTATCTATCTCATATCTATCTATCTATCTCATATCTATCTCATATCTATCAATTTATCTATCTATCTATCTCTCTATCTATCTATCTCATATCTATCTATCTATCTATCTATCTCATATCTATCTATATAGCTATCTATCTCATATCTATCTATCTATCTATCTATCTCATATCTATCTCATATCTATCAATTTATCTATCTATCTATCTCTCTATCTATCTATCTCATATCTATCTATCTATCTATCTATCTATCCATCTCATATCTATCTATCTCTCTATCTATCTATCTATCTCATATCTATCTATCTATCTATCTCATATCTATCTATCTAATATCTATCCATCTATCTATCTATCTATCTCATATCTATCTATCTATCTCATATCTATCTATCTAATATCTATCTATCTATCTATCTATCTATCTATCTATCTATCTATCTATCTATCTAATATCTATCTATCTCATATGTATCTATTTTATATCTATCTATCTTATATGTATCTATTTATCTATCTCATATCTATCTATCTAATATCTATCTACCTAATATCTATCTATCTATCTAATATCTATCTATCTCATATGTATCTATTTTATATCTATCTATCTTATATGTATCTATTTATCTATCTCATATCTATCTATCTGTCTTATATCTATCTATCTCATATCTATCTATCTTATATAACATACATATCATCCGCATATATATTTTTAGGTCCTGAAATAACTGTTCATTTTCTATTACTGAAATATTGTGTAAGTTGACCATTAACCCTTTATTTCTCAGTTCCCTCTGCCGTCCAAGGACTAACAGTGAGCAATGCAGGAAGAAGTGACTATCTTAAAGTGTCCTGGCTACACGCTGTTGGAGACTTTGACCAGTATAAAGTGACCATTAAAAATAACAATAACTTCATAAACACCACAGCAGTCAACAAGTTGCAAAATGAATGTGTATTCTCCAACCTAGTGCCAGGCCGACTGTACAGTATAACTGTCAGCACTGAAAGTGGAAAATATGAGACCAGTGCTATGACCAGCGGGAGAACTTGTAAGTACAAAAAAAGGATTTTGTAATATTCTCCTTCTATATTAATATTCCATGACTAAAACATGTCAACCTTTTTATTAGTCCCAGAGGCGGTAAAGAAGTTAACGCTTGCAAGAAGAGGTAGTGAGGAGCTCCACGTTACATGGTCAAAAGCGGATGGGGATGTTGATCGCTATGAGATTCAGCTACTATACAATGACATGAGTGTTCTCCCACTGATTACATTGAGTAACACAGCTTCTGAATATCACTTCACGTCTCTCACTCCCGGTCGCCTTTACAAGATAGTTGTGTTAACATTTAGCGGTGATGCGCAGAGATCAACATTTGTAGAGGGATTAACAGGTAAGAAACTTCTATGCACATATTAAAATTTATTGCATAGCACAATTTACGTATATGATATATAGTAAGTCAAAGATGAAACCAAAAGGTTAAAGAGTTATTAATAAGAAATCAGTAACCAGTTAATATTTCTGGGAAAAGCTGTTGGTGCACATGCATATTGATTGAAGTTGCAGAAGAAATGTTGTTAAACAGCCGTCCATTGAAATGAATAAGTGACCATATAATGCATGGTGGCATTGAGTCCTCCAGAATAGTTACTCTTTCCTGCAGCTCTCAGGCTAATTGAGGGGAAAGGAAAAGCAGGAGACCCCTCTGTAGGGATTTCTGCACAGGCAAATGATTGGGAACAAATGTAGATATACCTGATCATCTACCTGTATATAAATGCCAGTGATTTATTTGAATCAACTTTCATGTGTGTATACTACAGAGAGTAAGGAAACAGAATCAGCCATTTACTTCATGTGCAATTTATAGAAGACATCACAACAGCTAGTCTCCACCCACCAGCTCAGAGAGAACTGAAAATTAGAGATGCAACCTGCAGAGGTGAAAACTGTTGAAAATGCAGGAAATAAGTCATATAATAGTGTTATTCTGCATGTACATAAATCAAAATATTCTGAAAACTCATCTGACAGTGCAGTTATGCTTTATTGGATAATTCAATTTACAAAAATTTAAGTTTGCCATATAAAGAATAAAGCAACTATTAAACATTCCAGCCTACTCAGAGGCAGTAGGTATACGAGAAAAAGATAAGAGAGAACAACGATAAACATTGCAACAATTAATAATTAAACAGATAACAGAAAATGCAGGTCCTCTATCCTGTATATTGACATTGATGTTAAACTGTGGTGTTCTGTCTTTTCATTATTAGTTCCCAGTGCTGCTAAGAACATCTATATTTCACCCAATGGATTAACAAACAGTCTCATTGTGAAGTGGACATCTGGAGGAGGAGATGTAGATTCATATATGGTAGCAATATTCCGTCAGAACTTCCAGATAGAATCTCAAACTATATCCAAGAACATCATTGACCATTATGAACATACCTTCAACAATCTGATTCCGGGGGAACAGTACAAAGTTGTAGTGCAGACAAACAGTGGAAGCTTAAGTAAAAACATGACATCCTTTGGACGAACAAGTATGTTTTTACTTCTTGAGAGTTTTAAATGTTATAATAGTATGGAATGTATGAATATACTTAAACTGAGATGCTTGATTGTCTTGCAGTGCCTTCAATAGTTCAAAAGCTGCGGGCAGATAATGAATACAACAGTCATCTACTGGTGGTCAACTGGCAAAGTGCACCCGGCATCGCAGACAGATATGACCTTCTACTTCTTACTAATGAGAATGCTCTAATAAATAATAAGTCTGTGTCAGCAACCACAAAATCACACAAGTTTGAAGACCTAGTCCCAGGAAAAAAATACAAGATTCAGGTGTTTACAGTCAGCAGCGGTCTTTTCAGCAAAGCTGCACAAACTGAAGGACAAACAGGTAACAGAAATGGGAATAGAGCAAAATCCAGACATTGAATAATAATAGTAATAATCACAACAGTAAACGCACTAAAAATATAAAATATCTTGGGCTCTTGTGTTTAGATTTGGGGTCTTTTGATTAGATTAAAAATTAAGAATTTTCTTGGGGTTATAATAAATAAACTTTGGAATCAATTACTGAACTCTAAAGTCAACTCCAAGAAGATTGTCTTCTCCTGGACCTTTGGGGCCCATTACTTTGTCAGGTACTTTAGTACTTTGGTGGTCCAATCCGACACTCTTGAGGTTTTAAGTCACCTAAACAGATTAGATAACTGTTGGTTGAACACTCATTTAGCCACCAGCAATGTTTACCGACACTGTATACACATGCATGCTCGACTGAGTGTGCATGCACTCTGAATGCAAAGAGGGGAGAATACTGCTGCCAGAGATGTCTGGCAGTAGCTTATCTCCCAAGAACAAAAGGGTCAGGGGGCTGAAATCTTAATGTTGTCAGGGGAGATTCCAAAGGCCGCCATTTACACTAAATGATCAGCCAGTCCTGCCGATATCAGCGGATTCAACTGAATTACTGTATATTCAATGTGTATGGCTAGCCTTATAGTTAAAATAAAATATCTTGGGGTTTTGTGATTAGACTAGATAAGGTAACATGTTGGAGTCTCATGATTATACTAAAACAAGGTGATTGTCCTAGAATTAATATGCTGTGACATCATTCATACTATCTAAACCCAACATGCCATGTAGTTTTTAATACTAATTAGAACATCTTAAATCTTCCCATAAGTGATGTCATATTACAAAAATATACCTTCACTTGATTAAGGGATCTGACTTCTGGGTCCCCCACAGACACTCAAAATGAAGTAGTCACCATACTAATTTAGCTAAAAGGGTCGCACAGCTGTGCAGGGTACTGTGGCACAGCCCCATTTACAATGGTAGGGGATGTCGGAGATCTGCCCTAACAGTGCATGATGGAAGAACCCCTTTCTTGTCAGAGTAAGCAAAGACTCATTTATGGAAACCGTGGAGTCATAAGAGCCCATATACTGCTAAACTAAAAGTGACAAAAAAATTACTATTTAACGTTTTTTTACATTTTTCCATTTTAGTCCCAGCAGCAGTGACTGGTCTAAAAATCACAGGAAACAGCACAGACAGCCTGTCATTCACATGGACAAGTGCAGAGGGAGAGTTGGAATCCTATCACATCTTCCTATACAATCCAGACAACACTCTGCATGACCGGAAACAAGGTGTACAAAGTCTCACCCAGAGCACATTTCAGGGATTGCTGCCAGGTCGCCTTTACAAAATAGTTATCGTAACTCACAGCGGATTGCTGACAAATGAGTCCTCGATCCATGGGAGAACAGGTAATGATGAAATATATCATAGTGCTGATGAAACAGCATATTACTGGGCCTTGTATTATAGTAATTATAGGAAACCTATTGCAGGAAATACATCACATATAAGATCAGTATTTCACGTCTTGTCTACTAGATTGAAGGTTCTGTCAATTGACTTAAAGACTCATTTTTATGGTTGAATACATTCATTGCTGGCAGCATAACCCAAATAATCTATGCAAATTACACTAGGCAAGAGGATGCAATGAGAAAGTTGTGCATCTTCTAGCAACAAGTCAATGGGAATTTGTAACTTATTTGGCATGAACACAAAGAAATGTTGTACTATGAGAAGTCAACTTTACGAACCTCTTAGTTTCATGCTGGTATCTAAATTGAGCTTTGTGCTTCTTTCCATTATTATCTACTACAAGCTGCTTATATACTAATAATAAAAACAATGCTTTAGCGAATTCTATGAAACACTTTTTTAGCAAGGCCTTCAGAACGATACAAGCCTAATCGTCCATCACTGCCTTTGTGGAATGGGAGCAAAACATGAACAGTTCTGTTAAATGCGAATTTTAACTATTGCCATTTGTATTTTCATTAACAGTTCCAGCCCCAGTGACCAACCTGCAAGCATCAAACAGAAATACATCTGATAGTTTGTGGTTTACATGGACCCCAGCACTGGGAGATGTGAATGTGTATGAGCTGACACTCTACAACCCCAATGGGACACAGAAAGAACGGCTAAAAGCCAATAACCTTAAAGAACATCATTTCCCAAAGTTGGTTCCTGGACGTCTGTACAAGCTGGTGATAGTCACACATAGTGGTGACCTGAGCAATAAAGTGACAGTAGAGGCCAGAACAGGTATTATTACATGCTCTTCTTATCAGTAATGTTTGTTCTTTGTTTAGGTCAGGGACAGATATTGGCTTAGGGCTCACTTAACGTTTGTATGATAGTCATATCCATAAGAAAACATTGCGACACAACTTAGTGTACACCCAACGTTCATGCAACTGGGAACAGCTATAGTACCATAGGGGACAATAGAATCAGGTCAATGACACGCAAACACTATCACTTGTATTACAGTCCTACAAGTGAAAATGACACAACCAAAATTGCAAATCCCTTGTATTACACAACTGTGGTTAAAATCATAGTCATTAGACTTAAAATCAAGTTCTCAGTATTGCAAGGAACTGCTTCTAATACTACAGTATGTTGTTGGCTTTTATAGCTCCACAGCCACCAAATTCAGTGTCATTTACTGATGTGAAGAATACCTCTGTGTCTATAACTTGGCTTGGACCTCCAGACTGGACAGACTATGATGATTTTGAGCTGCAGTGGACACCTACAGATCCACTGGTGGTGTTTAATCCTTACAGCATCGGCAAGTCTAATGGAAGAATTATCACTGGTCTCCGACCTGGGCGTCTCTATAAATTCAGTGTAAAGAGCGTCAGTGGCAATGTAAAGAAGACTCTGAGCTTGTCTATTACAGGAACAGTGAGAACAAGTAAGATGTTTCATTGGATTGAGATATTTCTTGGACTGTGTTTTTGGCAATTCCCGTTTTGTATTCTTTCAATTTTGAGGGGTAACATATTAGGATCTACAGTGCAAAATTGAGACTGCTTCATTTTATGTCAGTACTTCTTTATTTGTCTATATAAAGTACATGAGATGAATGAGAAAATGTGAAAGATATTTAGATAATAAGAAAGACATCAATCAAGATTCTCTCATTTTTTTCTTTACAGAACCCGATAAGATACAACATCTTCATTGTCGGCCTCAGAATTCTACTGCCATCTCTTGCTTGTGGACACCTTCAGATTCTGACTTTGATGGGTATACCATTGAATATAGAAAGAACGGCTCTGATGTTGTGGAGTACTCCAAAAGAATTGGGAAACAGAAATCAGCACTTACAATCATGCACCTTGAACCACATAAGAGATATGTTGTATCCATCAAAGTGCATTCTGCTGATATGATAAGCCAGGTGGTGGAAGAGAGCACCATAACCATGATAGATAGTAAGTACTGATAAGAATAGCACAAGAAACAGGAAATGATACAATGGATTTCCCAACAGCTTAATATTCATTTACATGCCACAAAAATAACCTCAGAACATAGTATTAACAGTAATGTTATATGTAGACTACCTTCCGTCTGACATGTCTATACAGTGCATTTGGAGAGTCTTCAGAACCTTTCTCTTTCTTACATTATGTTATGTTGTGGCCTCGTCCAGTTTTTTTTTTATTACTTTTTTTCCCGCATCGCTTTGCACTCAATACCCCATAATGACAAAGTGAAAGCAGAAAGATAAGAATCTTTGGAATTTTTTTTTAATGAAAAACTAATATTTTGCATTGACATAAGTATTCAGACACTTGAAATTTTGTTCTGAAGCCTCCCATCTCTCTGGATCATATTTGAGATGTTTCTACATTTTATTTGCAGGCCACCTGTGATAAATTCAGTTGATTGGACATAATTTTAACCCCCTAAAGACACAGACCTTTTTTTGTTGTTTTTTGTTGTTTTTTTCCACCCCAGTTTATAAAAAAAATCGTAACCTTTATTTATCTATCAACATACCTGTCTGAGGGCTTGTTTTTTTGAGGGACAAGTTGCATTTTTCAATGGTACCATGTAATGTACCATATAATGTACTGAAAGATGTTTTAAAAAGTCTAAGTGAAGTGAAATGAAAAAAAAAAATCGCAATTCCACCATTTTTGGTGCGTTCTTGTTTCTACGCTGTACACACTGCAGCAAAAATGACATGATAACTTTATTCTATGGGTCAGTAGGATTACTATGACACCAAATATATATAGTTTTTTTTCTGTACTACTTACAAAAAATATATGATTGAAAAATAAAAAAAATGTGATCGCTTTTTCTTACATTTTTTCTTGGAGTCAGGGAGACCAAAATAGTGCAATTCTGATATTGTGTTTTTTTTCTGACACTGCTCACCATATGGGATTAATAATGCAATCACTTTGTCAGATCAGACTTTTTATCAATGCAGTGATATATTTTGGGTTTTTCATGTAGATTTTTTAAAAATATAAATATGACAAAAGGGATTTTTAAAAACTTTTAGAAGCTTTTATGTTTCTAAGTACTTTGCAAAACTCTTTAAACAAACTTTTTGACATTTTTTTTAGTTTCCATAGGGAACATGAACTTGCGAAGCTTTGATCGCTCCTGCAGTATAACGTAATACCATAGTATTACATCATACTGTGATCTGACAGGCAATCTATCAAGCCATGGCACTGGCTTTCAGAAGGCCCCTCACTGTCATGGCAACAGAAGAACACTCAACAATCTCATCAGTAGGAGTGCTGGCCGAAGCTATTGTAGGTGGGTGTCAGCTGTAAGGAACAGCTGCACCCACATTGTATGGAGTGGGTTCGACCCCCGATCCACCTCCATACAAATCTCCATGACGTAAGTGTATTTCAGGGAGCGCTAAAAGGTTAAAAGACACACCTCTGTCTATATAAGGTCTGAAGGCTTACAATACATATCAAAGCCAAAACGATGCTATGAGGAGTCAAGAGCTGCCTGTAGAGCTCAGAGACAGGATTTTGTGGAGGCACAGATCTGAAGAAAGTTACAAAAATTCTGCTGCCCTGAAAGTTCTCAGGAGCACAGTGGCCTCCATAATTCTTAAATACATTTTTTTGTATAAAAAACGGCTTCTTAATAGTGATGAGCGAGCATACTCGCTAAGGGCAGTTGCTCGAGCGAGCATTGCCCTTAGCGAGTACCTGCCCGCTCGAGAGACAAGGTTCGGGTGCCGGCGGCATGCAAGGAGCTGCGGGGGAGAGCGGGGAGGAATGGAGAGGAGCTCTTTCTCTTCCTCTCTCCCCCCCCCCCCCGCTCCCCCCTGCTGACTGTCGCTACTCACCGCTCCCCCGCGCCGGCACCCGAACCTTGTCTCTCGAGCGGGCAGGTACTCGCTAAGGGCAATGCTCGCTTGAGCAATTGCCCTTAGCGAGTATGCTCGCTCATCTCTACTTCTTAACCATATTATAGCATGTAAAATAAGGGAAATGCACTTATTTTCTTTTTATATCATTCCTTCATGGCTCTTTGCTATATTTTGTACTAGTCTGAAATAGCTATACGTGGTATCATAAGAGTAGCATCTGACCAAAGACCTCCAGAACGCTGCGCAGCATATGATTGTAATAAGTATATGGTGAACTTTCTACATATGCATCCCAGTTAACTTTTTTAATTAACTATTAAATAAAACATTGTGTTTTCTAGGCCCTCCACAACCACCTCTTCATATCAGAGTGAATATAAAAGATACTTTCATTAGCAAGTCATCAATCCACTTTAGTTTTAATTGCAGCTGGTTCAGTGACACCAATGGAGCTGTCAAATACTTCACTGTGATTGTGTCAGAAGCAGATGGTAAGCTATATCAAATCCAAATGTTTTTCTAATCCGTCTTCACAAAACTATTCATGGGAAGGCCTGATCTATCACTATGAGATAACAATGTATGACTTTCAATCCAGCACATCTTGATGGAAATCCCTGATCAGGGACAGCTGAACAAACCAATCATAGTTATGTATTAAGTGCCTGCTGTCCTTAGTCCTTTGTTAATAAAATTATGTTTCCCATTAATGACAAGAAACAGTTATATGCTTGATACTTTTAGTTCCAATAAATTGTTTTATGCTTGTGGAAAAGAAGGAATATCTTGTCCTGGTGACAGATCCCTTTAATATAATCTCTAATCAATCTAGCAGTTAATATTACAGTAGACAGTATAAAAGCATAGATTGTACTCTATCGTAGTCTGTATAAGTGCACCAAGTTCATACTTTGCAAGGAACACCTTGTTCATCTTATTTGATTCCTTACAAAGTACAAAGATTTATCCTATCCCGGTCTACATGATCCATAGATATTGGATGCAAAGGTGTGGACTGTGGAACAAAAGGTTGGTGCAGTACCCCATCCACCAGAGAGGACTGGTCTGGGACTTCAGGCTGTTGTGCCATCATGTTTGATGAAGTCCAATCAGTCTGCATCATATAAATACATCATCACTGGGGTCATAGTGGCCTTATCAGCAAACTGGGGCAAAGGGGCAAGGAGAGCTTTATGCCCAGGCTCTGGCCACTCTACACTTGGTTTTGGACAATGTTGGAACACTTTAAAATGTCTCCAAGGCGTGACGGTGTACCTAGAGCTTCTGGGGTACAGAGTGAAGACTGTTTCTCCAGAAATGATGCGAAGCTCCAAACAACTTTAAGATTAAGCGGAAACAACAGGCCCGGACACCCGCAACAAGAACCGGTTCAGTGATATTAGTTGAGTCTCTCAACAAGAACGATGATCTGGCAGTAGCAAAAAATGTCTTGAGGAATAAGTAGTCTTCACAGAAGACTCACGGTCACAAATTCTTCAGGGAACTGAGCTAAGATAGGCCACTCAGTATTTTCTGTATTCATAGGATGTCCGTAGGACTGAACTCTGGCCAGCTTGCAAGCTGATGATTACCACTCAACTTGCTACAACATTCTGCCACATTCGGATACCTAAAGTGCGAAGACGCCCAAGACTGTAGTCTTCCCAAATTCCCCCTGCTGCCCTTAAAGGGATAAACATATAACATCAAAGAATGGGATATTCAAGTTGCACAGATAAACCACTCCTTCCTTACAGACGCATCCATTCAGGATGAATGTAGATTCAGTAAACTGGAATAATGTAAAAATGTTAAAACAATTAATTTTAAAAAATCGTTAAAAGTATGGTGTTGCTGCATAATGATAAACTTTGTAATTATATTGGCTAGTAATATGTTTTAATTGCTTTCTTTCACAATTGTTCCACCTGTCTTAGGCAATGACAACCTGAAACCTGAGTCAATGCATCCCCTGCCAACATATACCGATTATAAGCAGAACAGTTCCATTAAAATTTATCAGACAGACTATTTTCCAAGCAGATGTGCTGAAGCTCCGGACTACAATATTCAAAATTTCAAAATTAAACTGGGCGGAGAAATGGAAAACCTGGGAGGAAAATGTGATCCTAATCAAAATAGATTCTGTGACGGTCCCTTGAAACCGAAGACATCATACAGGTTAGACATAATGGATTTAAGTGAGTCTAGAATTAAAATATTATGTTGTAGCTGGTGAGAGAAAATCTGTTCTTCTAAATTATAGTGCCTTGCTGTACACAACTTAAAATTGTGCTTAAAACCTCAAGAATATTTTGTACATGTTCTCACCTCTTCAAAGTCAAACAGGAACACATGACTCCTTAGCACATATTTAATATAGATCTCATTTATCAAAACTGTCTGACATAAAAATACTCATGTCAACCAATGAGAGTTCAGCTTTCATTCCTTAAACTCCTCTGGGGAAGTAAAATTTGCACTGTGATTGGTTGGGGAACATGGCTAGTCTTTTTAATAAAAACTGTTTTCATCAAAAAAGGTCCAATGATTTTTGCATCTTTAGTATTCCTATGATGTGAGGCTTGATTGCCAAGTTGGCTCCTGGCAGTTTTGAATTAATAATTAGAGATGAGCGAACACCAAAATGTTCGGGTGCTCGTTATTCGGAACGAACTTCCCGCGATGCTCGAGGGTTCGTTTCGAACAACGAACCCCATTGAAGTCAATGGGCGACCAGAGCATTTTTGTATTTCGCCGATGCTCGCTGAGGTTTTCATGTGTGAAAATCTGGGCAATTCAACAAAGTGATGGGAATGACACAGAAACGGATAGGGTAGGCGAGGGGCTACATGTTGGGCTGCATCTCAAGTTCACAGGTCCCACTATTAAGCCACAATACCGGCAAGAGTGGGCCCCCCCCCCCTCCCAACAACTTTTACTTCTGAAAAGCCCTCATTAGCATGGCATACCTTTGCTAAGCACCACACTAGCTACAACAAAGCACAATCACTGCCTGGATGACACTCCGCTGCCACTTCTCCTGGGTTACATGCTGACCAACCGCCCCCCCTCCCCCCCACAGCACACACCAAACTGTCCCTGCGCAGCCTTCAGCTGCCCTCATGCCACACCAGCCTCATGTCTATTTAGAAGTGCGTCTGCCATGAGGAGGAACCGCAGGCACACACTGCAGAGGGTTGGCACGGCTAGGCAGCGACCCTCTTTAAAAGGGGCGGGTCGATAGCCCACAATGCTGTACAGAAGCAATGAGAAATAGAATCCTGTGCCACCGCCATAAGGAGCTGCACACGTAGGCATAGCAATGGGGAACCTATGTGCCACACACTATTCATTCTGTCAAGGTGTCTGCATGCCCCAGTTAGACCGGGCTTTTTAATTCATAGACACAGGCAGGTACAACTCCCTATTGTGAAGTCCCTGTGGACCGACAGCATGGGTGGGTGCCAGGAAGCCACCGGCGGTACATAGAAATATCCCATTGCATTGCCCAACACAGCTGAGGTAGTAATGTCGTGCATAATGCAGGTGGGCTTCGGCCCACACTGCATGCCCCAGTCAGACTGGGGTTCTTTAGAAGTGGACACATGTAGGTGAAACTCCCTGTGGACCCACTGCCTGGGTGGGTGCCAGGAAGCCACCGGCGGTACATAGAAATATCCCATTGCATTGCCCAACACAGCTGAGGTAGTAATGTCGTGCATAATGCAGGTGGGCTTCGGCCCACACTGCATGCCCCAGTCAGACTGGGGTTCTTTACAAGTGTACAGATGTGTTAAAAACTCCGTGTGCACCTACAGCATGGGTGGCTCCCTGGAACCCACCGGCGGTACACAAAAATATCCCATTGCATTGCCCAACACAGCTGAGGTAGTAATGTCGTGTGTAATACAGGTGGGCTTCGGCCCACACTGCATGCCCCAGTCAGACTGGGGTTCTTTAGAAGTGGACACATGTAGGTTAAACTCCCTGTGGACCCACTGCCTGGGTGGGTGCCAGGAAGCCACCGGCGGTACATAGAAATATCCCATTGCATTGCCCAACACAGCTGAGGTAGTAATGTCGTGCATAATGCAGGTGGGCTTCGGCCCACACTGCATGCCCCAGTCAGACTGGGGTTCTTTAGAAGTGGACACATGTAGGTTAAACTCCCTGTGGACCCACTGTCTGGGTGGGTGCCAGGAAGCCACCGGCGGTACATAGAAATATCCCATTGCATTGCCCAACACAGCTGAGGTAGTAATGTCGTGCATAATGCAGGTGGGCTTCGGCCCACACTGCATGCCCCAGTCAGACTGGGGTTCTTTAGAAGTGGACACATGTAGGTTAAACTCCCTGTGGACCCACTGCCTGGGTGGGTGCCAGGAAGCCACCGGCGGTACATAGAAATATCCCATTGCATTGCCCAACACAGCTGAGGTAGTAATGTTGTGTGTAATACAGGTGGGCTTCGGCCCACACTGCATGCCCCAGTCAGACTGGGGTTCTTTACAAGTGTACAGATGTGTTAAAAACTCCGTGTGCACTTACAGCATGGGTGGCTCCCTGGAACCCACCGGCGGTACACAAAAATATCCCATTGCATTGCCCAACACAGCTGAGGTAGTAATGTCGTGTGTAATACAGGTGGGCTTCGGCCCACACTGCATGCCCCAGTCAGACTGGGGTTCTTTAGAAGTGGACACATGTAGGTTAAACTCCCTGTGGACCCACTGCCTGGGTGGGTGCCAGGAAGCCACCGGCGGTACATAGAAATATCCCATTGCATTGCCCAACACAGCTGAGGTAGTAATGTTGTGTGTAATACAGGTGGGCTTCGGCCCACACTGCATGCCCCAGTCAGACTGGGGTTCTTTACAAGTGTACAGATGTGTTAAAAACTCCGTGTGCACCTACAGCATGGGTGGCTCCCTGGA
Organism: Eleutherodactylus coqui; assembly: GCF_035609145.1. Lineage (NCBI taxonomy): Eukaryota > Metazoa > Chordata > Amphibia > Anura > Eleutherodactylidae > Eleutherodactylus > Eleutherodactylus coqui. Next base: position 136,622,348 of record NC_089838.1, on the reverse strand, counting down.
ACCCACCAGCGGTACACAAAAATATCCCATTGCATTGCCCAACACAGCTGAGGTAACGTCAGCTGTAATGCAGGTGGGCTAAAAATTAATTTGATTACACTGTAGACGAGGGCCCACAAAAATTGCTGTATCAACAGTACTAATGTACATCCCAAAAATTGGCCATGGCCAGCCAAGAGGGCAGGTGAAACCCATTAATCGCTTTGGTTAATGTGGCTTAAGTGGTAACTAGGCCTGGAGGCAGCCCAGTGTAACGAAAAATTGGTTCAAGTTAAAGTTCCAATGCTTTTAAGCGCATTGAAACTTATAAAAATTGTTCAGAAAAATTATTTGAGTGAGCCTTGTGGCCCTAAGAAAAATTGCCCGTTCAGCGTGATTACGTGAGGTTTCAGGAGGAGGAGCAGGAGGAGGAGGAGGAATATTAGACACAGATTGATGAAGCAGAAATGTCCCCGTTTTGGATGGTGAGAGAGAACGTAGCTTCCATCCGCGGGTGCAGCCTACGTATTGCTTACGTATCGCTGCTGTCCGCTGGTGGAGAACAGAAGTCTGGGGAAATCCAGCCTTTGTTCATCTTGATGAGTGTTAGCCTGTCGGCACTCTCGGTTGACAAGTGGCTACGCTTATCTGTGATGATTCCCCCAGCCGCACTAAACACCCTCTCCGACAAGACGCTAGCCGCAGGACAAGCAAGCACCTCCAGGGCATACAGCGCTAGTTCAGGCCACGTGTCCAGCTTCGACACCCAGTAGTTGTAGGGGGCAGAGGCGTCACCAAGGATGGTCGTGCGATCCGCTACGTACTCCCTCACCATCCTTTTACAGTGCTCCCGCCGACTCAGCCGTGACTGGGGAGCGGTGACACAGTCTTGGTGGGGAGCCATAAAGCTGGCCAGGCCCTTAAAGACTGTTGCACTGCCTGGGATGTACATGCTGCTCGATCTACGCACATCCCCTGCTACCTTGCCCTCGGTACTGCGCCTTCTGCCACTAGCGCTGTCGGCTGGGAATTTTACCATCAGCTTGTCCACAAGGGTCCTGTGGTATAGCAACACTCTCGAACCCCTTTCCTCTTCGGGAATCAGAGTGGGCAGGTTCTCCTTATACCGTGGATCGAGCAGTGTGTACACCCAGTAATCCGTCGTGGCCAGAATGCGTGCAACGCGAGGGTCACGAGAAAGGCATCCTAACATGAAGTCAGCCATGTGTGCCAGGGTACCTGTACGCAACACATGGCTGTCTTCACTAGGAAGATCACTTTCAGGATCCTCCTCCTCCTCCTCCTCCTCCTCCTCCTCCTCAGGCCATACACGCTGAAAGGATGACAGGCAATCAGCCGGTGTACCGTCAGCAGCGGCCCAAGCTGTCTCTTCCCCCTCCTCCTCCTCCTCCTCATGCTCCTCCTCCTCCTCCTGTACGCGCTGAGAAATAGACAGGAGGGTGCCCTGACTATCCAGCGGCATACTGTCTTCCCCCGCCCCCGTTTCCGAGCGCAAAGCAGCTGCCTTTATGGTTTGCAGGGAATTTCTCAAGATGCATAGCAGAGGAATGGTGACGCTAATGATTGTAGCATCGCCGCTCACCACCTGGGTAGACTCCTCAAAATTACCAAGGACATGGCAGATGTCTGCCAACCAGGCCCACTCTTCTGAAAGGAATTGAGGAGGCTGACTCCCACTGCGCCGCCCATGTTGGAGTTGGTATTCGACTATAGCTCTACGTTGTTCATAGAGCCTGGCCAACATGTGGAGCGTAGAGTTCCACCGTGTGGGCACGTCGCACAGCAGTCGGTGCACTGGCAGCTTAAAGTGATGTTGCAGGGTGCGCAGGGTGGCAGCGTCCGTGTGGGACTTGCGAAAATGTGCGCAGAGCCGGCGCGCCTTTACGAGCAGGTCTGACAAGCGTGGGTAGCTTTTCAGAAAGCGCTGAACCACCAAATTAAAGACGTGGGCCAGGCATGGCACGTGCGTGAGGCTGCCGAGCTGCAGAGCCGCCACCAGGTTACGGCCGTTGTCACACACGACCATGCCCGGTTGGAGGCTCAGCGGCGCAACCCAGCGGTCGGTCTGCTGTGTCAGACCCTGCAGCAGTTCGTGGGCCGTGTGCCTCTTATCGCCTAAGCTGAGTAGTTTCAGCACGGCCTGCTGACGCTTGCCCACCGCTGTGCTGCCACACCGCGCGACACCGACTGCTGGCGACATGCTGCTGCTAACACATCTTGATTGCGAGACAGAGGAGGAGGAGGAGGAGGAGGAGGGTGCTTTAGTGGAGGAAGCATACACCTCCGCAGATACCACCACCGAGCTGGGGCCCGCAATTCTGGGGGTGGGTAGGACGTGAGCGGTCCCAGGCTCTGACTCTGTCCCAGCCTCCACTAAATTCACCCAATGTGCCGTCAGGGAGATGTAGTGGCCCTGCCCGCCTGTGCTTGTCCACGTGTCCGTAGTTAAGTGGACCGTGGCAGTAACCGCGTTGGTGAGGGCGCGTACAATGTTGCGGGAGATGTGGTCGTGCAGGGCTGGGACGGCACATCGGGAAAAGTAGTGGCGACTGGGAACTGAGTAGCGCGGGGCCGCCGCCTCCATGATACTTTTGAAGGACTCAGTTTCCACAACCCTATACGGCAGCATCTCAAGGCTGATGAATTTTGCTATGCGGACGGTTAACGTTTGAGCGTCCGGGTGCGTGGCGGCGTACTTGCGCTTGCGCTCCAACAGTTGCGCAAGCGACGGCTGGACGGTGCGCTGAACTACACTGCTGGATGGGGCCGAGGACAGCGGAGGTGAGGGTGTGGGTGCAGGCCAGGAGACGGTAGTGCCTGTGTCCTGAGAGGGGGGTTGCATCTCAGTGGCAGGTTGGGGCACAGGGGGAGAGGCAGGGGTGCAAACCGGAGGCGCTGAACGGCCTTCGTCCCACCTTGCGGGGTGCTTGGCCATCATATGTCTGCGCATGGTGGTGGTGGTGAGGCTGTTGGTGTTGGCTCCCCGGCTGAGCTTTGCGCGACAAAGGTTGCACACCACTGTTCGTCGGTCGTCAGGCGTCTCTGTGAAAAACTGCCAGACCTTAGAGCACCTCGGCCTCTGCAGGGTGGCATGGCGCGAGGGGGCGCTTTGGGAAACAGTTGGTGGATTATTCGGTCTGGCCCTGCCTCTACCCCTGGCCACCGCACTGCCTCTTGCAACCTGCCCTGCTGATGCCCTTGACTCCCCCTCTGAAGACCTGTCCTCCTGAGTAAGCGTTGCACACCAGGTGGGGTCAGTCACCTCATCGTCCTGCTGCTCTTCCTCCGAATCCTCTGTGCGCTGCTCCCTCGGACTTACTGCCCTTACTACTACCTCACTGCAAGACAACTGTGTCTGATCGTCATCGTCCTCCTCACCCACAGAAAGTTGTTGAGACAGTTGGCGGAAGTCCCCAGCCTCTTCCCCCGGACCCCGGGAACTTTCGAATGGTTGGGCATCAGTGACGATAAACTCCTCTGGTGGGAGAGGAACCGCTGCTGCCCAATCTAAGCAGGGGACCGAGAACAGTTCCTGGGAGTGTTCCCGCTCCTGAGCAGGTGTTATTGTAGTGGAGTGAGGAGGCTGGGAGGAAGGAGGAGCAGCAGACGGAGGATTCGGATTGGCAGCAGTGGACGGCGCAGAACTGCGGGTAGACGATAGGTTGCTCGAAGCACTTTCTGCCATCCAGGACAGGACCTGCTCACACTGCTCATTTTCTAATAACCGTCTCCCGCGTGGACCCATTAATTGGGCGATGAATGTGGGGACACCAGAAACGTGCCTCTCTCCTAATCGCGCAGCAGTCGGCTGCGACACACCTGGATCAGGAGCTTGGCCTGTGCCCACACCCTGACTTGGCCCTCCGCGTCCTCGGCCGCGTCCACGTCCTCTAGGCCTACCCCTACCCCTCAGCATGCTGTAATACCAGTGATTTGATTTCACAGGCAGGAAATAAATTGGCGCAAGACTGCAGGCCAAATATAATTTTTTCCCTTTTTTGAAAACGAAAGGCCCCACTGCCTCTAGTGAATGAATAATCTAAGTTTAATAACTGTGCTGTTTTCCTGCTAATGTGTCACAGAACGTGAGGGTAGCAGAGTTATTAACTGTGGCAGAGCAGGTATTTTTTTTCCCAATTAAGGAAAACAAATGGCGAAGCCAGGAGTAAAACGTAGCTGGGTGCGTATGATTTTTATAGGTTGCAGACGCAGCCGACACGTGTCCACCGGCGTTAGGACGGACAGAGGCAGGACAAATAGAATTATTTTCCGTTTTTTTGCACCAAAAGGCAGCACTGCGTATATTCTATGAACATGAGAAGTTTAATAACTGTGCTGTTTTCCTGCTAATGTGTCACAGAACGTGAGGGTAGCAGAGTTATTAACTGTGGCAGAGCAGGTATTTTTTTTCCCAATTAAGGAAAGCAAATGGCGAAGCCAGGAGTAAAACGTAGCTGGGTGCGTATGATTTTTACAGGTTGCACACGCAGCCGACACGTGTCCACCGGCGTTAGGACGGACAGAGGCAGGACAAATAGAATTATTTTCACTTGTTTTACAAGCAAAAGGCAGCACTGCGTATATTCAATGAATAATAACTGTGTTGTGGCCCTGCCTATACAATTCTTTCCCTGCAGTATCAATGGAGGATGGAATGCTCTGCAGAGGCGATTTTGAGAAGCAAAAAAAAATGCAGCACAGCTAACAGCAGCCTGGACAGTACTGCACACAGATAAATATGGCCCTAGAAAGGACCGTTGAGGTTCTTGAAGGCTACACTCACTCCTAACACTCTCCCTGCCTATGCAGCACTTCTGTCCCTAATGCCGGGTGCAACGCTCTGCAGAGCCGATTTTGAGGAAAAAAAAATTGCCACTGCTAACAGCAGCCAACACACAGCTATCAGTGGCCCTAATAAGGACCTTTGGGGGGTCTTGAAGCCTACACTAACTACCAATTCTTTCCCTACAGCAGCTCCGGTACAAACAGCACTGTCCCTCAGCTAACTCACCAGGCATCTGAGCCGAACCGCGGGAGGGGCCGACTTTTATGTTCGGGTGACACCTGATCTTCCCAGCCACTCACAGCAGGGGGGTGGTATAGGGCTTGAACGTCACAGGGGGAAGTTGTAATGCCTTCCCTGTCTTTCAATTGGCCAAAAAAAGCGCGCTAACGTCTCAGGGAAGGAAGTGAAAGTAACCAGAACACCGCATGGTGTTCGTTACGAATAACGAACATCCCGAACACCCTAATATTCGCACGAATATCAAGCTCGGAAGAACACGTTCGCTCATCTCTATTAATAATGTGTCCTGGACGCTGCTGTATTATGAGGCATTCTGCTTTATACTTTGATATATATGATGCTATAAATTGTAATAGCTAAAAAACTGGTTCAAGGTCGAAAGTCTTCCAAAAAAAAATTGCAGTAACCCTAAAACGAAAGGCACTTAAACAGTAGGCAGACTTCTTGCTGAAGTTTTTATGACTAGCCTATTCATTAGAATGTGGCTTGCAGAAATCCATGTGTTTCCTGCAGAAACAACCCCATTTAGTTTCAAATATTTTATTTAAAGGAGTCGTCTGAGTTATAGATCCTGTGTAAAATGCATTCACCATGCAGTAACATAAAAAATAAACATATACTCACCCCTCTACTCGTGTCCCGCAGCACCATTCCATGTCTCCACCATGATGCCTGTTTGCAGGACATCACATAGGTGCCCAAAAAAAACGCTTGACTGACCGAGCCCTTACACTGCAATTTTGAGAATGTATCTTCATAGTGTTCAGATAGCAGTATATTCTATTAGTATTGGATGTGAGGCCACAAAGAAGGAAGTTGCAGTAGTCTAGATGGGAAATGATTAGGGCATACATCCAGCGTTTTTATTGGTTCAGAGTTGAGGAAAGACTGCAGCCAAGAGATGTTTTTGATATTATGCATCCTATTTTAATCTGTAAAGGAGAAAAGCCGGATCCTTAAAAACAGTTCTTTTATTCCAAACAATCCACAAAATTACAAATGGTAGGTACTGTGTACCACCACATCTACACCAGAAAGAAAGAAAAACATTATTTTTGTTTGTTTTGGGTGTCACAATCAAGCAAGGTATAATAACTGGTCCGTAATTGATTTTAAGGGGGAGTACCATGTCAGTTTGTTAGCTGTGATCAAGAAAAAAGTGTCTTTCAAAATGCGTTTGACATAGACATGGTGTCACACTATTATGGATTTTTTGGAATAAAGGAAGAATTGAAAGTGTTTTAAGGAGCCGGCTTTTCTCCTTTGTTGTTGCTATTTAAGCCGTTTGACTCATGGTCAGCCTGAACGCCTGAAAACCTTCAAGCTAAACCGAGGTAAATATCACCTACTAACCAGATGAATATAGCGTTGTGTTATGTATTTTCAAATTTATTGTAACCCATGCTTGCTGTAAATTGATGGAACATTGTTTATAGATGCTGAAACCTGCCCTGATCATTTATTGATCGCTTGTCATCGAAAACAAGGAACATGACCTGCTTGTTTCAGACATTCATGTGAATCCCAGCTCCCAGGACCCATCCATTGCAGTATTCTTACTTGTCTGATATTTCAGTTGGTCCTATCATGGAAATCTCCAATTTTATTATTATTTTCACATCAACACTTTCGTATTATAGTGTTTCCATGTTTATTTTGATGTTGCAACATACTTAACTTGGCCCTTTTATCTTTTGTTATAGGATCAGCATTAGAGCCTTTACACAATTGTTCTCTGAAGATCTAAAAGAAAACTCAGATCCGTTATTTGTTGACACTTTTTTCTCTTTGCCAATCACAACAGAAGCAGGTGAGGAACTGTGTGTATGCTGTGTGCAGTGACCTTTTCAGCGCACGCTTATTGTTGCAGTTACTAAGAATACAGAAGATGGTAAGCGCTTAATATCAGGCAATATAATAATTCGAGATCATTTTAATATTGATACAAATGTAAGTATTGGAACATTGTTCAAAACAGGTTTATGGTATATTCTCACATTGCAAATTTGTTGCAAGAATTTCATATACTTTAATAGGGGTGTTTCTAGAGCATGTACATAGATTCCTGTAGACCCCATTCAGATGAATTGGACAGTTGCAGAAATCACTGCAAGAAATCTGTGGCATGTGAACATTCCTTTAAAGTGGTTGACCCATGATTAAATATTAATTTACATTGTTATGTCAAGCAAAATGTAACAATTTTCGTCTAGATATCACTGTTACATATTTTTTATGGCGCTCCCTGGTGATCTTTTGATTCCCCCTCAGAACATCCACCTAATGTGTTCAATACTGGCCTGATGAAGCTATTGTTAATTTATTGCTTTTAATGGCTGCCCTGTACAATAGCAGAAATCATTCCACCACCCATATACAAGAAGATCCCAGTGACAAGATTGAGCTGCTGAGTGTGTGTGTGACCACCAGCACTGAGTACACTAATTGGACATTCTGAGAGAGAATGTATAGAACACCAGGGGGCGCCACAACAAGTGTAAATCAGCAATATCTACACACAAGAGCATCTTTTTAAGTTATTAAGATTGAAACATTGTTCTGTATGGTGTGATCAGGCAACCCTGCTCAGATAAATACCTGCTTTGCAGCACCTGGCATCTTCCATAAATTAAAGCTCCCCTTTGGAATCCCTGTAAAGATTATAATATGGCATTACAGTACTAATAGTTTCCTCATATCGTATTAAGCCAGAACAATTCAATAATAAATCTGAAAAGTTGTTGTTCTGCTGCCCTGTAACCCCATAAGCTTCAGGGAAAATCATCATTTTTAGACCTGGAGCTGGGAAAGGTTGTGCCAGAAGGGCCCATAAAGTATTTATTGAATAAAATATATACAAATGGTTATCTTATCAGTGCAAAATCCTCTTTCTACATGTTGAATTTGAGCTCACAACCTCTACTCCATCCATTTTATGCATGTTGTAAAGCAGAAAATAAACCTCTTATACCTAATTTTCATTAAAATGCTTTTTTATTACCATTGTAAGAACTTTTTTATATGACTGTGCAACATATAGTATTTAGAAATGCTGATAATAAACCTTTAGACTTTTTCTTAAAGTACATGGCTTGGAAGCCCTTCTCTTTCCATAAACTTTTCCACAGATTAGTCTTAAAAAAATATTTAGTTGTTCCCCTGTCTGTACTGACTGGGAGTGCACTGAGGTAGAAGCTGGTAAGGACAGGTAATGTTTTTGTAAAGCCTGTAAAGTGTTAACAAAAAGCCTAGAACTCTTTGTGTATTTGTGATAGACACTGAACATATATAATACTATAACTAATAAGTATATTATTTAAATAAGGGGTGATGCAAAAATTTGGCCAATGTAAGTTCTATAAATTAGAAAAAGATAGGTAACAGATATAAAATATATTTCGAGACACATATGGTATGTGACCACTAACAATACAGAGTCAAATTATAAAACTTTTGGGAATTGGGATAAATCAGCATACTTAATACAGTATATAGAATGATATATAGAAAGACTGTGTTTAATAATTATCACCCTGCTCTTTTATGACTTGACAGAGCCTCTAGTAGGAGTGATTGAAGGTGTCAGTGCGGTCTTATTCCTCATTGTTGTCCTGATTGGAGTCACAGCTTTACTGATTTGCCGCCAGAAATGCAGGAGAGTGTAAGTATCCATGCGTCACATCATCAATCTCTGCTTCTAGAACTTTAATATGACAGTCAAGCATTTTACGTTTTGTAGATTAGTAAACTGGTGAATCTTTGAATTTAGTGCATTTTCATCATAAAAGCAAAATACAGTATGCATGGTCTGTGATATACACCTATGAGCTATAATACAGTGTGTAACAAAAGACATGGCGGGGTTTCAAATGATTATATTGTTGGAATGAAACACGACTAACACAGGAAACAGGTGTCAAATAAAAGAGTCCCTGAGTTTTTCATCTTGAGATTAGTAGAAGTATGTATCCATGGTGAAGAGAATATACAAGATAAAGACAGATCAAAGGAAAGTACAGTGTATTTTGTGTCCAGTAAACTATGAACCTGGGACTTGTGTGTAACGTAGATATTGTCATGTGTTTAATGAAGAACCAGCCCATGAAAATCATATCAATTGTTGGGATAGATACTTAAAAAATATGGAAAGCCTACTGGACATAGCATTCAGAAAGACCATCTGTTGGTGACGAGTTAGTCGAAAACATTCAAAGAAGTTACATCTGCTGTCCAAAGAAACCTGTGCATAAATGTTCTTAACAATAAGGCCTTCCAAAAACAACTGTTGACACTTAAAAAAAAATATAGATTTTACATCAGTTTTAGTTGTCACATGCAATCCACCTAGATAACCATTCAAAAAACATACAATCAATTTTTGCTGTGGATATTCGTTAGGAAATTGACAACAAGCAGTTTTTACATTGTGTCTTGTTCAGTGATGAGGCCACTTTTCATGTTATGGGAGATATACATCACCACAACCTAAGAATATGGTGTTATGAACGTCCTCATTAATTTGCTGAACATGAGTGTAATAGCCCTAAAATTAATGTGTGGTGTGCTCTTGCAGAAGACACTGTGAAATTAAAGTAATGCACTGGACAATGCTCAACTGGAAAAACCTTGGGTCTTGGCAGTCATGTGGATGTTGTTTGACATGTACTGCACCACCTACCTAAACATTTTTGCAGACTAGATAAACCCCATATGACAACGGCATTCCATAATGGCAATGCTCCGTAATGCACCCTGACACACTATAATAGTTGTTCAGGAAATTTTTTAAGGAACATAGCAAAGAGGTCTAGGTGTTGACTTGATCTCTAAGTTCTCGAAATCTCAATCCAATTGAGCATTGTGGAGTGTGCTAGAAAAACAAGTCTGATACATGGAGGCCCAATCTTGAAATTTATAGGACTTAGATTATGGGCTTTCAATATCCTGGTGCCAGATATCACAGGACACTTTCAGAATTTTTGTGAAGTTCATATAGTGCAAAAAGAGAACCAGTTTACAGATGAAGTATACCTCCAGAGATTCATAAATCCCACTCCAACTGCATGTCCTAACTTCAAAAGAATCCAAATGATTCAGCATATAGATAAGATGTAAAATCTTTAAAAACTTTACTTAAACATATTAAGATATAAAATCTAACAAACTGAATTTTTGTAGATTTCTAGATATACAAATAAAGCTTTTCAAGATTCAATATTTTCAATTAAAGTTCTTCAAAACTTTACCTCTTACCTGTAAGCCAGATCACATGGATTCTTTTGAAGTTTGTGGAATTCATGCTTTAACGGGTCAGCGCTTTCATGGCATCAAGATGGGGACCTGCACAATATTAGGCCAGTGGTTTTAATGCTATCGCTGATCAGTATATTGTATAACAGACACATTTAGAATACTCTTTCTTCATTAAAATAGCTAGTATAGACTGCTGGTACAGTTTACTGAATAGTGAACCACTGTACATGCCTGGAACATGTATATTGTCTAACTGTGGTTTATGCTTTACATTTTATCTAAATCATGAAAAGCGATTCATAGAATCTTGATGTTAAGATGTGTTCAATTCACTGAGTGTCATGAATGAGTCAAGCATAATGTGTTCTGTGTATTTCAGCTATGATCAGGGTCATATCAGAGCACAATCACATAGAGAAATGCCCTCATCTATACATCTAAACATGGCTCATAAAGGGTAAGAAGAACCTTATGCACCATTCACTTTGCACAATATGTGGTTTAACAGATATTTAATTATGTTCTATTTCTTTATAGGAACAAACGATCCTCCAGGTAAGAGAACATTCTCCAGTACAGTGTCACCAATTCATTAGACTTTATTATTGGCACTTTATATCTTTATTTTACTCATTTTCTTACATTTTAGTCCAATCCAATCCAACCAGTTTGAGGTTCATTTCAGCAAACTTCAAGCAGACTCAAATTACTTGCTATCCCATGAATATGAGGTGAGAAGCCAGAAAATGTATATTTGCTGTTATTTAATATTATGAATTCTACTATAACATAATCATCAATGTTATGGGGGAATTTATTAAGACCATATGCTAGGTCATAATACAATCCTTGTCAGAGTAAGATGCACCCAATATATTAAGAGGCTCACGTTTCTTAATACAAGGTGCATCTTCAGCTGTCAGTATGCCTAAAAAGGAATCTAATCCAGCTATGAACTAGAGTAGATTTCTGGTACAAGTTACACTAGTTTCTGGTGTAAATTATACTTAAATCTGTAAGGCCATGGCAACCATGTCTCTTCTCAAAGCACATTCATATTGTTGCATACTGTCATAAGCAGCACAAAAGTTAAAGTCACAACATAGCCCCGAACCAAAATCTGTCCCTTTTTCTGTGCTACTTTTCAGTTGATAGATTTCCCCCATTGATGAATTGCTAATATGTTCGTGAGTTGATGTCAATTTTCCCACCAAAGTTCAAGAAATCACAAAATAAATGGCACCACAGACATTTCTTTTGATATCTGCAATTAATGTACAGTCTTTAATAACTTTGTGCATAGGTTCCAAAATAGTAGAGTGTATTGTTTTTAGCAAGCTTTCAGGCAATAAGTCTCCTTCATCGGCCTACAAATATAAACACAAAAACGTAAAACGGAAGGTAAGAAATGTCAGAAATTGTGAAAGTGTATAGTTTTCCCACCAAAGACATGTCGTATGGAAATGCCAAAAATGCCTGACGGGTGCGGCACAGGGACCCCCACCTACGAAGGGGAACTGGGTACACTGACCCTGTCAGCTGGGAAAGTCACAACAGGGACATTGAATAGAGATGTCCATGCATCTCTGCAGCTGCTGCATAATAAAGTTTATGGAAGCTACAGAAAACCCCAGAAAAAATCCTTCCTGACTCCAATTCCTGTATGACAGCGAGAATAAATATCTGACCCAATGATGAATGTCAAGTAGAGATGAGCGAACGTACTCGTAACGAGTACTTACGCACCCGAGTACCGCCATTTTCGAATACTTCAGTACTCGGGCGTAAAGATTCGGGGGGCGCCGGGGGGCGGGGAGAGGTGCGGCGGTGCGGGGGGGAGCAGCGGGGAACAGGGGGGAGCCCTCTCTCTCTCCCTCTCCCCCCCACTCCCCACTGCTACCCCCCGTGCCGCCACGGCGCCCCCCGAATCTTTACGCGCGAGTACTGCTGTACTCGAAAATGGCGGTGCTCGGGTGCGTAAGTACTCGTAACGAGTACGTTCGCTCATCTCTAATGTCAAGCAATCTTATAGATAATGTAATCAATAACATATGGATTATAATATTGTATTTTTCAAAAAAATAGGTACATAATGCTAAAAAGAAGATTCGGCACTTTACTGCATATAAGTACGGGTCTGTTTTCCAGCAGCAAATGTTTACAAATAGGATCATCCATTCTTAGTAGAGACAAAGGAGTAGTTTCTCTAACCCTATTCTTCACAGTTAAGTATTTATAAAGCAATGTGCCAACTTACGGCTTCAAGAAGTTCCAGTTACAATCAATTGATGATCGCTGTCTTTAAGGATGTGTTCTGTTGAATCGATGACCGTACGGCACAATGCAATGTAGCAGTGTCTCACAAAGAAGTTAAAGCCTTTTCATTACTCTTGTTTTTCAGGATCTTAAAGATGTTGGGCGAAACCAATCTTTTGATATAGCACTTTTACCAGAGAACAGAGGCAAAAATCGATACAACAATATATTGCCATGTAAGTACTTTTTTGTCACTGTAATGCACTTCAGTACAGTAGCATATATACATCATCACTCCCATCATAACAGAAGAGATTTAATATGCTCTTGACCTTGGGAGTTGCTTGCATTGTCAGACTCGGGTACATAGGGTCCACCATAGCAATTAATTCTAAAAGCCTACATATTAATTAAATACATATAGTAGGTACAAAAATCTAATTCAGCATGGCTAACTTCTGTCTAATGGGCCCACCGGGGGATTCACCAGCTGCCCACTAAACCAATCTGAGCCTGGTTGCTTCCTCCTGTATATGTTCGAGCAAGAGTTGGGAAGACTCAACACATCTAAATGGGGAAGCTTCTCCAAGCCTTATTCAGGGGAATCTTCTGCTCCAAATCTGCGGCATTTGAACTCATCCTGAATAACTTGACTAATATGTTCGAAGAATACTTCTTCTCAGGAAAATGTTTGTTCTTTTTAAGTCCATTGATTCTTAGACCTGATGAGCTAAGCTAAATATTGTTATCACATCAGTGGTGACCACCCTAAGGCCAGTTTCACGTGAGCATAGTATGGGCGGTTTGATCGGAGCACTCATGAGGCGCAAATGTGGCTGGAATACTCTCGCATGGAACCAAGCCAAGGATGCTTTCAGATGAGTGTATTTTAACTCTGTATTTGGTCCATGTTTCGCAAACCATAATACGGAGTTAATGTAAATCTATTGTATGTATCTATTCACATGGACATATTTTCCATGGCCATTTTTAGAAACACAGGATGACCAATTTTTTGCGTATTTGTTTCCGTATTGTGTTCTGTTGGGTAAATATGGATCAGTACTTGTCCAGTAGAAGATGAACACAGAGGCAAAGATTAATCAAATAATGATGAAAAGATGATGACATCTGTAATGTCATCTGTAACATGTTCATAATACAGACCCTATTATGGATTTGTAACAATACGCTTGTCTGAAATCAGCCTAAGGCCCAATGTCCACTTGCACGCACGGATTCTACTGCTGAATCCCACCGTGGTATCCGTGCAGGCCCTCGGACATGGAGAGGAAAATACATTTTCTTACCTCTCCGGATCCGGCGCAGTCCTCCTCTGAGCCGGCCGGATCTTCTTTCTTTAGCACGGCGGATGCGTCCGGCAGCGCCGGGCTGATGCACATACGCACTGCTTTCTTTTTTATTTTTGAATCTCCTTCTTTCCCGCGGATCCGCAGTACAGCCATAGTGACAGCTGCGGGTGTGCCGTGCATCGGATGGCTTCCAATGACTTCAATGGAAGCCGTCCCTGCGGGATCCGCAGGAAAATGGAACATGCTGCGATTTCTTCCCACGCATGTGACTTATGGGCAATTATATAAACCTGAGCCATGGTCTTTCTAACTGTTTTACCACTATCAGTCAGTTATGCTATAGTGTTGTGTTCTGTTACATTATTGCAATGGTCACAAAGTTGCTGTCTTTCTATAGATGATGTCACACGGGTAAAGCTCTCTAATGTGGATGATGATCCATGCTCAGACTACATCAATGCCAGTTATACCCCGGTAGGTATCACTTTCAGCATTGCACATTGTTGAAGTTGCAACCATAACAGTCACTTTGCACTATATGCTCTTGCCTGAAATAAGACCCAGATTTTATTACAGAATTGCAGATGAGGCTCCTATTCCCATATCTACAAAGTACTGTATTCTGTTACTTTACAAGACGTACTCCATGTCCATGGTCATAATGTACATACTGCCATAGGAGTAAATATAAGCGGTTCTTTTTTTCGGGAATAGCAATATCCTGTACATTGAGTACATTGTGTCCATCTTATTGTGTCAAGCTGTTACTATTACTACTAACACTAATGTTATAATATTATAATGTAATATGCAGTCCTAGAATAGAGCTTACTGAATAAATAGGAATTACCATAATTTGCTGAATACATCATGTATTTTTGTTAGCCATTAAAAGGTATCACATATACATTACTTGGTTTCTCTTGCTGGGAACCATCATATTTTGTAGTATAATTAACCCACTTGTACTATCTGTTAACATCCAGTAATTGAGTGCATTACAACAGAACATGCGGTTAATGTACATTGATAAAACATTCTGCACACATATTACCCATCATCTTTATCATGCTTCATGGACATATTAATTGTACTAATATGTTTGTTATGCTTTAGATAAGTCACATAAAACCAAATGCTAAGACACCAATCACCGAACTAACGTATTCCATTCACATTAGCATAATATTAGCTGTCAATAAAAATGTATGTTGAGTTGTGTTAATGGCATACAGTTAAGTAGATTATCCTTTTAGGAATATATAATGAAAGATTTCTGATTAAAAGGAATCTGTCACAATATTTTTGCAGCCCTCACTGAGAGCATTATAAGGCAGTGCCTATCACACTGATTACAGTGATATGTCTGCTGTGCATATCTGTGCAGTAGTTTGGGAGAAACTTGCATTTTATTAGTAGTACCCAGATACAGAAGTAGTCCTGGATATTCATGAGCCGCACACATTCTACCTTGCAGCCAACAATTGGCAGTACCCTCACTGTGTACAGTAAGACTGCCTGTCCATGGGTTATTGTTCATTGCATTACCCGTGGCGATAATCCGGCCACGGGTAACACAGTGAAGATTTTCCATAGCGCGGCATCCACAAGCGGAGAATCCTAGTGATTCTCCGCTCGTGGGATCTAAATCACAGCATGTCACGATTTGCCACGATTGTCTGTGGTGAGCCTATCTGTCAGATAGGCTCACCGCAGAGAACTGACAGCGACCCCCCTGCTCCCCCATGGTGGAATATCGCTGGCGATATCCTGCAACGGCCATGGACAGGGAGCCTAAAAGAAGACAGCAGTCAGTCAATGACTGGTGGGCAGGGTGGGTTTAGCTAGCCTGCAGCTCATAAATATCCACGCATACTGTAAGTAGTCCTCTATGCATATGCTGCTACTGATAAAAGGCAAGTTTCTCAAAAAACTACTGAACAGACCCACACAGCAGACATATCACTGTAAGCAGTGTGCCTGTCACTACCTTGTGCTGCCCTCATATAGTGGTGCAAAACGATAGTGATAGAGTCTCTTTAACCCCTTAAGGACCAGGCTGTTATTTTGGGGGATTTTAGCCATGTGGTAGTTTTACTGCCCTATTTTTTTTTCCTTTAGCTACCAAAATTATTTTTGCAGCTTTTTCGTTTTCTGTGACATATAGAGCTATTTCTTAAATATCTTTTTCACAGATTTTTTTCCCGCTTTTTAGTTTTATTGGGCTTTGGGTTATTTTCTTTTTTATGTATATATTGTTGTTTTATTCTGTATTTTTTTTACTTATGTATGTAATTATTCTTTTTACTATATATGTCACCCATGATGTCATAGAAGATCTCTGGGGGACATTCATATGCTTTTGTTTTGTTTTACATTTTTTCCACTGTAGCTGAGGCAGGCAGACTGCAATGTTGTCCTTTCTGTTGTTCTCTCCTTGTATTCTTACCCAAATAGTTTCTACAGAACTACCATTCCCTGAAGCCTAAATCTCTGTGGAGATGAATGCTTTCCTAACATACAATGTAACACTTCCTCCCCTTATATTAAGTCTGTTTCTTATAAATAAGTTGTATCCTTCAAGTCTTGTATTCCAATCATATGTATCATCCTGCCAAGTTTCCGTGATGTCTATGTTAGCAGCTCCAGTTCTCCTTTTTTGTTTCCCATGTTCTGTGGATTTGTGTAGAAACGTTAGTTTATGATCTTTGTCTCTTGCACTTCTACATAATCTTTTGTCTTTGTTCTTTCTTTCCACTTCTAAAGGCCCATTTACACACATAGCAGTGAGTACACACAGGGGCGAGTGTCGGGCATTGTTTGCACGACATTCGTCCCATGTAAATGGGCCTTTATAGTGAGGTTCTCCATTGTGTTCATTATTTGTATATTTTTGCCTGGCCTTTCACTTCCCTTCCCATATTGTTCTAGTTTAAAGCTCTCCTGATGAGTGTAGCAAGGCACATGCCAAATATATGCTTTCCTGTCTCTGTAAGGTGCAACCTGTCTCTAGCAAGGAGTCCATCATATAGGTAATTCACTCCATGGTTTAGAAGCCCAAATCCTTGCTGATAGCACCATTGACGTAGCCAGTTGTTCACCTCTAGAATCCTATTCTATCTTCTTATTCCACTGGGAGGATGGATGGGAAAACTAACTGTGCCCCCAGTTCTTTCACTTTTCTGCCTAGGTCTTCAAAGTCTCTACAGATAAATGCAATGTCCTTTTTTGTTGTATCATTGTCCCTACATGTATTAGTAGGAATTTGTAGTAGTCTGTAGAACTGAAGAGTCGACATAGCCTTTCAAACATATCTTTGATACCATTTCAAAGAATTATCCATGTATAATTTTGTGCCATGAGAAGTTTTCATTTGGCTGAAAGGTTTGTGTCAGTGAACCCTTGCTCTCCTTTCTTATGCTATGCTTCTATCCCATCATTTAACATTGTAGGGAAACAACTTCCGAAGAGAATACATTGCAACTCAAGGCCCTCTTCCTGGTACCAAAGATGACTTCTGGAAAATGGTGTGGGAGCAAAACGTACACAACATTGTAATGGTGACTCAGTGTGTGGAAAAAGGACGGGTAAGTGAAAGATAGCATGCCAATCTAAGGCAACACATGAAGTCATATGACCCACCATGTGACCAAAAAGTCCAATTTATTATAAGGTAGTATTTAATGTATTCATTGGAAACATTAATTCTCAAAAGTTATTATGCTGCAAAGTCCCTTGAATTATGGGAAAGTCATTGTGTGGTAAAGTTAAATTAGTAATTTGAATATGCCCATGACTATTTTGCTATTTATCCATTAAGTTTAATTTTAAATGCAATTAGGCAGATGCAATCTATACTTCATATACTTTGTTTGAAACTAATGATCCATAGCATATCCTAGTTTACACAAAGCAAAATATATTCATAAAGGAGGGTGCTGGTATTTTATTACATATATGTGTGGTACTGCAAGACGTTTGTCTCTAATATTGCATGAAGATAATGTAGATACAGTTGAAGTGGCCAATTTGATACTGATGGAATGGTCGTAGAAAAAGTGTGAAAATGGTAGCAGCAATACTGCATTCATGCTCTAGCAGTATGAAGGACGATGATAGTAAGTTACTAGTATAAAACTATTGCAGCAATGTATTGTCCTTAGTCACTTAATATACATTAAATATATATTTCACTATACACAGTATTATTTGAGCTTCACTTTTGCTTGTGTCCATCATCTATTTTCTCTCATGTCTTCCCCTGTGTAAAGGTGCAGCAAAAACATTACGATAAACAGAATAATTTATCAATCCACAGGGAAGAAATACATCAGAAAAAAATTATTTGGTTGCGGTACGGTTAACCGAAAGTCTTAAATGTCTTAAATTCATAATAATCAATATATTCTCATTGATTATTATGAGCTCGGAACATTTAAGACTTTCAGTTAACAGTACCTCAGCCAAATTATTTTTTCTGATGTATTTCTTCCCTGTGGATTGATGAATTATTCTGTTTATCGTAATGTTTTTGCTGCACCTTTACATAGGAGAAGACATGAGAGAAAATAGATGATGTATTAAGAAAATAAGCTATTTTTGGTAGCTCACCAATGCTCCAGATGAAATAAAGACGTCGAGTGCACAGTTAAATACGGCATCCTCGCACTCAGAAAAATAATATAAAATAAATATAATTGGCTCTCAAGCCATCTTATATAATTAATTGTATTAAAGAAAAAAAAAACTATTAAATATAATAAAAAAATAAAAATAATATACAGATAAATGTACCAAATTTGTCACAAGCCTTTGCAGCGTACCTAGCACACGATCATAAATGCATATATGTAAAAAGCTCCTAGTAACAAAAGAGCACAACAAAGTCCTTCATAAGATAAATGTATAACAAGAAACACCTGTAAACATACTAGAAATATTGCATTTTATGATCTCCATATAGGGGGATTCACATTACAATTGTGGGCCATAAATAATTTTTAACTGCCTATACCAATGGCAGTTAAATCACTTAAAGTTATTCATAGGAGAGTTCATTTATCATATATAACTTTTCAAAAAGTATAATTTCACTCTGCCGGTTACCAGCACTCACCACACCGCTACAGTCCCTAATGTTCTATTCGGATCAGTCACACTTGTATAGACACACATATGTATATATTTTTTCTTCATTATTATTATATTAGTTCCCTATGTATAGGTATAGCAAACATGAAATTGACATTTTATACATTATGACAGCTTACATACAGTATACTAAAAAGTTGTAAATGGAGCCATCACAATGCGCGAGTCAAGTTTATGATTGCTACATCTGTACACAGAGTGCCTCAACTACTGGCATAGAACTGGTTTACTGAAATAGAGATAATACATTCAGTCCATAGAGTAGACGAATAACAAATAAAACGTCCATTAAATTAAAGGTGAATTCTTCTTTAAATCATCGTAGACACTTGAAGAAATGTGATACAATAGGTAGTAGTGTTCTAAACCCCTTACTAGTAATGACCCCCATAACACCTTCAGTAGCTGTCAGCCGAACGAATGTTCATTTGCCCAGCAGCTTTGTTTTCTGACTCCCACAAACACAAGTGCTTTGGTTTGGATAAGTGCTAATGTACAGTATTTTGTGGACAATGGCGCAGACAAACACCTCTGATCTCCAGGGAGAACAAAAGGAGTGGGGGCTGAAATTCACTGTGCCCAATCCTTCTTTTGGTTAACATCATCTAATAGGAGAAAGTTGAAAGGCCCCTATACACCTTCAGCAGTTGTCCGAAATTGGTGGGTTCGAACAGCTTAAAGCCACATGCACACAGCAGAGCCGGATTCCGCATGTGGAATCCTGCAGTGGAATCCAGCCCTGGCAGCAGCGGGGTCCACAAGTACCTGCATTTTTTCATCTTCATCTCTACTGCAGATGGACCGCGTGGCTGGCCGTCGGACATGCACAGTACTGATGTTTTTTTAAACTCATGCTTTTCCTGTGGAATCCGCTGCCCATCTGCAATGTCAATTGCAGACGGGCCACAGGGGGAACAACTTCCATTGACTTCAATGGAAGGCGTCTATGCGGACACTACAAGAAAATGGAGCATGCTGCAATTTTTCATTCATGTGCGGAAACCGCAATTAGTTTCCACTCGTGTGCTGAAGAATCATGTTTGCATAGCATGCTATGAGCGGTATTTGATGCAGAATCCGGAGGGCGTCCACTCCGCAATTCAAATCTGCCCGTGTGTATTCAGCCTTAGTAAAATGTGTATGGGGGTTTTAAATATCTGCTGTAGATTAAAACAAAAAGCAGCGTCTCCTATTTAGATAAAATCTGCTTGAATTATTAGATTTAATTATACCCAATATGAAGCAAAGCATAATGTTCACATTGACCATGTAGGTCTATATGTGGTGCACATTAGTCGTACTGCTACTAAACGGAGGTAGATTTAATGTGTTGATAATGCAGTCATTTGTAAACATAATTCACCATTTGGGTCTGGAGGCTGGAAAAGCTTTTATTAAGTGCTGTCGAAAGGAACCATAAACATAAAAGAAAAGTGAAAGAAAAGAATTAGTAACATAAATATTAGTATTGTCGGTATGATAAGAATTAGGAGGAAAAATAATAAATAAACTTAGCAGGAGAAAATGATTCCCACTAAGTAGATATAAGAGTAATTCAATTTCCACAAACAAGATGCTTTCATTAAAAGAAAAGAAAGAAAAATATCCCCCTGCGACTTCTAATACTTCTGTCATTTCTGTATTATATCAGCAATTGTGAGAAGCTGCGCTCCACGTAATTTGGATTTTAATGAGATATAAACTCGCTAGATAAAAATAGCGCTATAGGATGGCAGAATGACATCTTATTTTAATGGCCAGAAACATGTTTCAGTCTGGAATAATTTATCATCAAGTGGAAGATGGAAATACATAATAAAAAAAACGTATTTGAAAGGTCAAGGTAACCTTTACAAAATCATCGACAGCGGATTATGCAAGAAAACAGGATGAACTTTACATATCCGCGTACTTTTTAAGACTGCTGTTTTTACTTGAAGTTGAAGATAGCTTTTCTATCTGGAGGGACACACAAAATCTAAAAGTAATGATTTTGTTTTCCTATTCTCAGAGGACGTAAATATTCTGAAGCATCGAGACTTATTTTTTATGTCTCACATTTGGGCTGCCTGTCCACGGGCATTGCGGTATGCCGCAGCGGGTCTCTGCCGTGGGAGCCGCTGCCGGGGAGCAGGAGCCAGCTAACGGAGCTCCGCGGTGAGCCTATTTGACAGATAGGCTCACCATGGAGAATCACGGCAATTCACAGCATGCTGCGATTTGCTGGCCGTGAGCGGAGAATCGCTATGATTCTCCGCTTGTGGACAGGGAGCCTGCGCTTTCCATAGCAATGCTATGGAAAGCATGCACTGCGTTCCCCGTGGCCGGATTATCACCGCGGGGAACGCAATGCAAGAACGCCCATGCACAGGCAGCCTTAGTCTACATACTGCATATAAATAGGGATGAGCGAGTATACTCGCTAAGGCACTACTCGCTCGAGTAATGTGCCTTAGACGAGTATCTCCCCGCTCATCCCTGAAGATTCGGGGGCCGGCGTGGGGTGGGGAGCGGCGGGGGAGAGCGGGGAGGAACGGAGGGGAGATCTCTCTCTCCCTCTCTCCCGCCCGCTCTCCCCTGCTTCCCGCCACAACTCACCTGTCAGCTGCGGCGGCCCCCGAATCTTTAGGGACGAGCAGGGAGATACTCGGCTAAGGCACATTACTCGAGCGAGTAGTGCCTTAGCGAGTATACTCGCTCATCCCTACATATAAACTATAGGTGTAATGTTCACATATACTGTATAGAACATGATAAAACAAAGTTTGTGGCTTGTGTACTTGTCCTCTTTGCCTGTTCACTGTCACTTGCAATTGTCTAGATTTTGCTAGAATCAATCATACCATACTCTTCATGAAGTCAATAAAGTGCACGAAAACCTACTTGGGTATTTTCCATTGAGTAGTTCCAACGTATCCTGCAGCTCTGTCCACAGATCATAATCACTCAGATATGTCCCTACCCCGAATGTGGCTCACAGTGTTTCCCTATCTCTCACATATACACTAACTCCCATTTTGATGGGAAACCAAATAACCCACTTGAATGTTTTCATAGTGTAAGAGGAAAATGGTATGGCCACTTTCAGACAAGTGTATTTTAACTCCGTATTTGGTCCGGTTTGGTGGAACATCATACGAAGCTGATGTAAATCTATGTACTGTATCTATTCAATTTGGGGCTGTGTTTTTAAGAAACAGACTACTTTTGTCAATTTTTGCCTCCATATTTGCATTTATTGGTATTATTTTCTAGTTGGCTAATATGGAACAGTATTTGCACTGTAGAAAATAAAAAGACAGAAAATATAGATCATACAATAATGAAATACTGATGACATGTAGTGCAATGTCATCTATAACTCAGCCATATTATGGATCCGTATTACAGACATGTCACAATACAATCATCTGAAACTGGCCTATATGTGAAGCCAACCCTGGGAAAATATACAAACTGTGTGCACATGTTACTCCTGGTCAGACTCCACCCTAGAATCCCAAGACTAAGTAGAATCAATACTAACTACCAAGTCACAATATATATTGGACCAGTTATTCAAGCTATTTTGAATCATCAGACTCCCCTGGTCAAGCATATGTCTGTCCCAAGGAGACAGAGACAGGCATTTTCTCACTCATCTGACTCATATGTTCTCTCCTACAGCCAAATGGCAAAAATCGGATAAAAGTTATAGCCTATAAATTACATCACATATAATATCAACTTCATCTAAGGACTTATACACACAGCAGTACAGCAGTCATACAGCCTCTGTATGTTGCCATATAGGCTCCATTAGCCTCAGTGTATACAGAGATATTCTGCTCTAGAAGTAGGGCTCATATACATCTATGAAGGCCATATTACAACTCAGGTAGGTAGTAGCGGATAGAAAAAAAGGAGTGGAAAATCTCTGGTAGGGGATGACTTTTGAGTACTATGAAATTTTGGACTCCTTAAAGGGGTTGTCCCGCGGCAGCAAGTGGGTCTATACACTTCTGTATGGCCATATTAATGCACTTTGTAATGTACATTGTGCATTAATTATGAGCCATACAGAAGTTATAAAAAGTTTTATACTTACCTGCTCCGTTGCTAGCGTCCTCGTTCCCATGGTGCGGACTAATTTTCGGCCTCCGATGGCCAAATTAGCCGCGCTTGCGCAGTCCGGGTCTTCTGCTGTCTTCTATGGGGCCGCTCGTGCAGAATGCCGGCTACGTGTAGCTCCGCCCCGTCACGTGCCGATTCCAGCCAATCAGGAGGCTGGAATCGGCAATGGACCGCACAGAAGCCCTGCGGTCCACGGAGACAGAGGATCCCGGCGGCCATCTTCAGCAGGTGAGTATGAAGACGCCGGACCGCCGGGATTCAGGTAAGCGCTCCCGTTTCGGCGCGGGACAACCCCTTTAAGGTGAGAGAAAGAAGAGAGGTCTCCCTAATAGTATAGCTAGTTCTTGTTATGGTACTACAGGTGTAGCCAACCCAGATGAACACTACACTCATAGGGGTGGTTGTGTTAGCAAACTGAAGAAATAATTCTGGGAATAAGGCGCAACCTGATCTAATATTAAAAAAGCACTTATCCACAAAATTATTATTTGACTTCTTTGTTTCTGAATAGTACCAGCATTGACAGATGCGTCTCGAGGCAGCTGCAAATAAGGGAGATGGAGCAATACTTCCACAGTTCCAACTATTGGAAAGCAGCATTCCTTCAAGTCAATGTTAGACTCTATACAAGCCTTGTAATAATAGACAGGAATTGAAAGCAAAGCCAGAAACCATGCACAGACAGCTGTTTCTGGGCTTCTCTCTAGCAAAGCCAGAAACCTACATTGATGAGGGGCAAACATCCTGAAACAGCCGTCTGTGCATGGATTCTGGTTTTGCTTTCAATTCCCCACCATTTCCTAACTAAATATTGAACTAAGTGTCCCCTCCAAAAAATACACAACCTGGGGAAACTAAAAAAATTGCCAAAGATTGGGCTCTTTATGTCACAGTCTCTCAATGACAATGCTTCTGGCCCAATGTGAAAATACTATAAGTAACAGTTCTCTTCATCATGACTCAGATCCAAAGGTGTTGTGTATTTTAGGGGAGACAAACTAGACCCTTGCAATGAATAGGGCATATAATGTACAGGAAGTGGGAATAGATATACAAGTTTCATGACCTAAATGCAAATTGTAGACTTTTTAGATGCAGAGTCTATAGAAATGAACACTTCATAGGCTATAAAGGAACAAAGGAAACTATTTAAACAGAATTGCAGCATTTTGATGGGTTTCTAATGTCCTCATTGTACTCTGGAGATATGTATTTGTTTGATCTATTATTTATTTCCTATCTGGCATATTTTTGTGATGAGCTTTTTCTATAGCATCTAGTCATGAGCTACATTCATATATTCTACTATAGGAAATGTCTCACATTTATCTCGTTATATACATTACTCTGCAATTACTATTGTTATAGATTTACAATTCAAGTCAACTGTGAATTTCAGTAGTATAGGATTTCTAGCTCTGGTTATAAAGCACTTTTACAGCCATTGACTGCACCTCAGCATTTCTCATAAGAGACAGCTATTACCCGTCACTCAATATCTTATTATATTTTCTCCTTACAGGTAAAATGTGATCATTACTGGCCTTTTGATCAAGACTCATTGTATTATGGGGACCTCATAGTTCAGATGCTATCAGAGTCTGTGCTTCCCGAATGGACAATAAGGGAGTTCAAAATCTGCAGCGTAAGATCTTTTTCTCATATTGAGATTAAACAGTGTGAAAGTTTCCACTTCTGCCCAGTCTCATTTATCAAGTACATGAAATCGATGGCAGAGTACACAATATGTAATTCTTATTTTGCTAAACTTTTTTTAGCAATTCATCACTGCAATTTGTGCCCTTTGTGGTAACTAACATAAACCTTATATTTATTAAAAGGTCAAAACTACTTCTTTTGCAAAACCAGAAAAGCTCTAGAACATGTTAAAATAGATTGATTGATGGTATGGCAGTCCGATTTGCATTGTGACATTTAGCCTTGACACCGCATTCGTGATTAGAGGAAAATCATAGCTGGCACACCAAGTTAAGTGAGCATTCCACAAATGAGGGCAGCTGAAGACTTTATGCGGATTATGGAGATTCATGTCTGTGTCAGAGGCATCCATTCTCACTTCTTTCCAACCAAAAAGAGGTGAAGGTTAGGAAAACATTTCATTTAGGATTGTTTGCTGCTGGAATCTTTAGACTATACAGTTTACTACTAGAGTTGAGCGAACGTACTCTGTCGAGCCTGATGCTAGTTCGAGTATTAGCGTACTCGATGGTACTCATTACTCAAACGAGCATCACGCCGTGTTCGACTCCGCCCCAGTTTTTGGCTCCTCCCCACTGTGACGTGCCTGTTTTAGCCCCTCCCCGACGCAGTGCGCCCGTCAATGGCAAATTTTTTGGCTGGCAGGCAGGGCAGAGAGAGAGAGAGAGAACCAAGAAAAAAAAAAGCTCGGGACCTGGCGTCCCACATACAAAAATGCTCGAGTCTCCCATTATAGTCAATGGGGTTTGTTACTCAAGTAGAGATCTTGAATTTTACGAAAAGCTTGACTCGAATAACGCAGACCCAAGCATTTGGGTGCTCACTCATCTCTATTTACTACCATGGGAGGCAGTAGAGACATTTTGCTTCTAAGCTGCATTTCTGACCCCTTGAATGTCTGATATAGAATGAATCATAATGCAAACAACCTTACAATGATACAAATACTGACAATTGATTTTTATTGGGTTAATGAAAAAAATGGAAAAAAAATTCTTTGAAAGTTAAGAAGCATATTGAACTGAAGGGCATATGGTAGAAGGGCAGAGTGCATATTTGGTAAGAGGCATTAATATAACATAAGGCATTAATATAACATTTGTAAAATGTATGCAATCAGGACAGAAGAAAAATACTTCAGCGCTCCGTTAAGCTGTATCAATAAATATCAGGATCTTACTTGTTTGGGGTGCCCGGTCTCCTGGCACCCCTCACATCCAGGAAGGCAGAAAACCCAGAGGAGAAAAGCGTGTTCTTTTATGGATCAAAATTTAATATTTAAAACAAGTTTACAATGCGACGTGTTTCGGCTTGTGCTAAGCCTTCCTCAAGCATATACCACATACCACAACCTACCTCTATTTATAGTAGGCATATGAATGAGAGCAAGCAATCTCTTTCAGTCCCACTCCTAGTGGGCGTTAACTTCCAGTCATTCATATAATAAGGCACATGTGCAGCTCTCATAGTATCTTACCCCTAGAGTATTAGCATCCTTTCGTGTGGGGCCGGCGCTGGCCATGCGTCACAGGGTAATGCACCGACAAGCCTCCGGGGATGTTATGATGGTAAATGGAATCGCTCCGTGTGGCGTCCGCGTGGTAACGCGGCGGCATTAGTGGGGGTTGCTCCTAGTGATGTCAGTGTAGTCACGTGGTAACGCGGCGCCATTAGTGGGGGTTGCTCCTAGTGACGTCAGTGTAGTCACGTGATGCTTCTAAGCTGCATTTTTGACCCCTTGAATGTCTGATATAGAATAAATCATAATGCAAACAACCTTACAATGATACAAATACTGACATTGATTTTTATTGGGTTAATGAAAAAAATGGCAAAAAAATTCTTTAAAAGTTAAGAAGCATATTGAACTATATGGTAGAAGGGCAGAGTGCATATTTGGTAAGAGGCATTAATATAACATAAGGCATTAATATAACATTTGTAAAAGATTCCATTTTTCTTGAGAGATGTTCTGAGTTGAGCCTGCAGCTCATATTGTACTCCGGTTTACCAGTATAAAAAGTAAAAGAGTATTGCTTCTACAACCCCAATTCGAAAAAAAACAGAGACACTGTGTAAAATGTCCATAAATGTAAATAAAAAAAAGAATGCAATGGTTTGGAAATCTCATATAACCATATTGTATTCATTATAGAACATAGAACACAGATAAGAAGGTTAAAATGAGACATTTTTCTATTTCATTTTTTAAAAAATTTACTAATTTAGACATTGATGGCAGCAACACATCTCAAAAAACTTGAAACAGGGCCATATCTGCCATTATGTAGCATCCCCTCCTCTTTTCACAACAATCTGTTAAGTCTGTGAAGTGAGGAGACCAATTGCTGGTTATGGGAGAGGAATGTTGTCTCATTCTTGTCTGATGTAGAATTCTAGCTGCTCAGCAGTCCCGGGTCTTCTTTGCTGGATGTTTCATTTCATAATGTGCCAAATGTTTCTGAACTGCAGGCCGCCAGATCAGCATTCAGACTATTCTGCAAAGCTATGCTGTTGTGATAGATGCAGTATGTGGTTTAGCATTGCCTTGCTGAAATATGCAAGGCCTTGCCTGAAAGAGATATCTGGAAGGTAGTTTCCAAAAAGAATTTCAAATTTTGATTAATCTGGCCACAGAATAGTTTTCCATTTTGTTTTAGTCCATTTTAAATGGGGTTTGGCCCAGAGAAGATGCCAGCATTTCTGGATTGTGTTGGTATATGGCTTCTTCTTTACATGATACAGCTTTTACTTACATTTGTGAATAGCATGGCATACTATATGTACAGATATTGATTTTTGGAAGTATTGCTGAGTGCATGCAGTGATAGTGGGATGTTCAAAGTTTTCGCAATTTTACATCAAAGAACATTTTTCTGAAATTGTTTCACCATTTTTAGATACAGCTTTTCACAGATTGGTAAAAGTCTGACCATCTTTGCTTCTGACGGACTTTGCCTCTCAAACATGCTGTTTTTATAAACAGTCATGGGATTTAGTCGAACATTGACCCTCCAGCTGTTTTTTCCCACTTACCTCTCAAGCCTTTTGTTACCCAACTTTTTTGAGATGTGTTGCTGCCATCAATTTCCAGTTGAGTTACTTTTTTTAAATGAAATGGAAAAATTTCTTGCTTTAAACTTTGGATATGTGTTGTATATTCTATTACAAATAAAATAGGATTAGATCAGATTTCCAAATCATTGTATTCTTTTTTTCTTTACATTTATCTACATTTAAGGCCTTAGTCAGACGGGCGTTTTTAGCCGCGATTTGCGCATGCGCATGCGTCCGGCGATTTTATAAAACCATTGCTTTGCAATGGTATCGGACACATGAGCGCTTTATATGCGCTCGTCCGATAAATTATAGAACAAAAAATTGCAGATCGCACCTATCTGCGATCTGTGATTCCTGTTCTCTTCTGTATATGTGCTCAATGGGGCCGGCGGCAGCAGCGCCGACCCCATTGAGAACATATAGAATACAAATCATTCTTCTCTGCCACAGCTGTAACAGCTGTGACAGAGAAGAACGATGTTTGCTCATTGAATTCAATGGAGCGGCAATACAGCCGCTCCATTGAAAGCAATGGGCTGCCGGCGTGCGCGGGGTGAATTGTCGGGAAGGGGTTAAATATATAAACCCTTCCCTGCAATTCATCCTAAAATGTGTTAAAATAAAAAAAAATTGTATACTCACCTTTCCGCTGCAGCCGCAGTCCAGCCGCGGCCGCTGTCAGTTCTCCTGAACTGCTTCTTGGCACTATTCAGCCGGCGGGGCTTTAAAATCCCCACCTGCTGAATGGTCTGCCTCTGATTGGTCACAGCCCTGACCAATCAGAGGCAGGTTTCACTCACACAGCCATTCATGAATTCATGAATGGGTGAGTGACTGCTGCCTCTCAGCGCTGAGCCAATCAGGAGCAGGTCTGACTCACATCCATTCATGAATTCATGAATGGGTGTGAGTGAGGCATGCCTCTGATTGGCTCAGCGCTGAGCCAATCAGGGGGCAGGTCTGACTCACACCCCCTTCACACCCACTGCAGGACGGCCGTGCGGAGCTCCGGCTGCCGGGAGAAGGTGAGTATACAATTTTTTTTTATTTTAACACATTTTAGGATGAATTGCCGGGAAGGGCTTATATATTTAAGCCCTTCCCGACAATTCATCCCGGGCTCGCCCGCAGCGCATTGCTTTAAATGGAGCCGGCTCTATTGCCGTCTCCATTGAATGCAATGCGCTGGACAGCTCCGGCCCGTTTCTAATGAAACGCGGCTAGGAGCAGATTTTCGGGCGATTTGCGGGTGACTTGCGCGCACCGGTCACGCGATTTGCGGATGCGCATCCGTCATGCGATCCGCAAATCGCGCGAAAAAACGCCCGTCTGACTAAGGCCTTATACAGCATTTCAACTATTTTGAAATTGGGGTTGTATATTAAAGTTCCATTTAGTCTATTTTTGTACATGGATATCAATCTAAGGCCCCACCCACACTTTTATATGGTCTTCTGTGAAACGCACACATTTTTACACAAAAAAAAGTTGAAAATGTAGCGTTTAACACCATTAAATTAAAGCCTGACTATGTATAGCAAACACATTCCTGTATTTTTTTATTTTTTTTTGTGGGATTGAAAGGCTTAGCCTTCTACTGTCCTACAGAGGAAAAATATGAAAATGTACACTACCGTTCAAAAGTTTGGGGTCACCCAAACAATTTTGTGTTTTCCATGAAAAGTCACACTTATTCACCACCATGCGTTGTGAAATGAATAGAAAATAGAGTCAAGACATTGACAAGGTTAGAAATAATGATTTGTATTTGAAATAACATTGTTTTTACATCAAACTTTGCTTTCGTCAAAGAATCCTCCTTTTGCAGCAATTACAGCATTGCACACCTTTGACATTCTAGCTGTTAATTTGTTGAGGTAAGCTTGTGAAATTGCACCCCACGCTTCTAGAAGCATCTCCCACAAGTTGGATTGGTTGGATGAGCACTTCTGGCGTACCATACGGTCAAGCTGCTCCCACAACAGCTCAATGGGGTTCAGATCTGGTGACTGCGCTGGCCACTCCATTACCGATAGAATACCAGCTCCCTGCTTCTGCTGTAAACAGTTCTTGCACAATTTGGAGGTGTGTTTAGGGTCATTGTCCTGTTGTAGGATGAAATTGGTTCCAATCAAGCGCTGTCCACTGGGTATGGCATGGCGTTGCAAAATGGAGTGATAGCCTTCCTTATTCAGAATCCCTTTTACCCTGTACAAATCTCCCACCTTACCAGCACCAAAGCAACCCCAGACCATCACATTACCTCCACCATGCTTAACAGATGGCCTCAGGCATTCTTCCAGCATCTTTTCATTTGTTCTGCGTCTCACAAACGTTCTTCTTTGTGATCCAAACACCTCAAACTTGGATTCATCCGTCCACAACACTTTTTTCCAGTCTTCCTCTGTCCAATGTCTGTGTTCTTTTGCCCATCTTAATCTTTTTCTTTTATTGGCCAGTCTCAGATATGGCTTTTTCTTTGCCACTCTGCCCTGAAGCCCAAAATCCCGCAGCCGCCTCTTCACTGTAGATGTTGACACTGGTGTTTTGCGGGTACTATTTAATGAAGATGCCAGTTGGGTACCTGTGAGGCGTCTGTTTCTCATACTAGAGACTCTAATGTGCTTATCTTCTTGCTTAGTTGTGCAACGCGGCCTCCCACTTCTTTTTCTACTCTGGTTAGAGCCTGTTTGTGCTGTCCTCTGAAGGGAGTAGTACACACCGTTGTAGGAAATCTTCAATTTCTTAGCAATTTCTCGCATGGAATAGCCTTCATTTCTAAGAACAAGAATAGACTGTCGAGTTTCAGATGAAAGTTCTCTTTTTCTGGCCATTTTGAGCGTTTAATTGACCCCACAAATGTGATGCTCCAGAAACTCAATCTGCTCACAGGAAGGTCAGTTTTGTAGCTTCTGTAACGAGCTAGACTGTTTTCAGATGTGTGAACATGATTGCACAAGGGTTTTCTAATCATCAATTAGCCTTCTGAGCCAATGAGCAAACACATTGTACCATTAGAACACTGGAGTGATAGTTGCTGGAAATGGGCCTCTATTCACCTTTGTAGATTTTGCACAAAAAACCAGGCATTTGCAGCTAGAATAGTCATTTACCACATTAGCAATGTATAGAGTGCATTTGTTTAAAGTTAGGACTAGTTTAAAGTTATCTTCATTGAAAAGTACAGTGCTTTTCCTTCAAAAATAAGGACATTTCAATGTGACCCCAAACTTTTGAACGGTAGTGTATATTTTCTTTTAACATTGCAGGCAATGCAAAACATATGGTAACATATAGCTGTACGTTTCCATACACTTTAGGGTGCATTAACACGAACGTATATTGGCTCGGTTTTCACGCCGAGCTGATATACGTTGTCCTCGTGTGCAGAGGGGGGAGGATGGAAGAGCAAGGGCCAGGAACTGTGCTCCCGCCCCCTCTCTGCCTCCTCTCCGCCCCTCTGCACTATTTGCCTCCTCTCATTGCAAATAGTGCAGAGGGGTGGAGAGGAGGCAGAGAGGGGGCGGGAGCCTCAGTTCCTGCTCCTGGCTCTTCCATCCCCCCCCTGCACACGAGGACAACGTATATCGGCTCGGCGTGAAAACCGAGCCGATATACGTTTGTGTGAATGCACCCTAAGGGCTCCCACCCACTGGCGATTTTTTTCACTGCGAAATTCGCAGGTTTTTTTTTCTGCAGGGGGTCTATGGGACTTGTAATGTAAAAATCGCGATCGCGCAAAATTGCGATTTACCGGAATATCGCGATTTTGCGCGATCGCGATTTTAGCTTTGCATGTCCCATAGCCCAAAGACCCCTGCAGAAAAAAAAAAAACGCTGCGAATTTCGCAGTAAAAAAACGCTAGTGGGTGGGCACCCTAAAGCATATATTTTTCTGATCAAACGCCCTAAAGGAAAAAAAGGGTTGAAATACAAAACTTTATTAAGAAAAAATCATTTGATCAAAAACAGATCAAAATGGATCCAAGCCTATCAAAATGTATATCATGCAAAACATGTTAAAAACTTAAATGTATGCTCAAAATGCATGTGTTTTACACGTTTTTCATGTACATTTCTTACATGCATAAAACATACATGAACGTGCCAGTGTTGGTGGGCCCTTATATGCTATGGAAAGAATGAGGATAATTGGAAAAATCCTAATTAGATTTACATATTAATCATTATATCAATGAAAGTATCTTAGAAGATTGTTTACTTTTCTCTATAGGAAGATCAGCTAGATGCAGCTAGATTGGTGCGTCATTTCCACTATACCGTGTGGCCTGATCATGGAGTCCCGGAGACCACTCAATCCCTAATTCAGTTTGTACGGACAGTAAGGGATTATATTAACAGGACACCAGGAGCTGGCCCTACTGTGGTCCATTGCAGGTACTACTAAAATGCCTTTTGGATATAGATTCTGCATCTGATCTTAATATTGTCTACTTTATAGTCATTTATGAATTATGTGAAAACCATTTTATATATTTATGTGTTTGTTTCCAGCAATAGAAACCAAGTAATCTTGTAGATATGATACCTTTTATTTACATAATCCTCAGGAAAAGTCAAATCTTGTGACAGCCTTCTAGTAGCTAAAAAGAGGTGGAGAAAGATGAAATAGATGGCTGTGTGTGTGTGTTTGGATCTCTCCACTATTTTCTATGGAAGCAGCTTGTAATGCTGTTTATGTACCTCCTATAGACTATATAGAGACAGTCATGCCCATTTAAAGCCAATTGTTCCCCGCTTCTGAATTTCCTTATGGCCATTAGTTCAGGTTGTAGGACTACCTTCCGCACAATAGCTGGAGCCCCCCACCATTCAGATATTCATGGCATATGCTATGCCAGTGCCTTTCCTTGAATCAACCTTGCTTAGTGCTCTGATAGAGGTCCCTTCATGCTTCATGATCCAGACAGCATTTATTAAAGAAATGTATCCAACCCAGTAAAATTATCATTTTTAGTATTGCTTGCTCCTATTGCTGACATGCTAACATAATACAGACTATAGAAAATCTTTAATGTATAAATTCCTATCCCAAATACAAAATAACTAAACTTTGCCTTCTCCTGTGTTTTCAGTGCTGGGGTTGGCAGAACAGGGACATTCATTGC
The DNA here is from genome assembly GCF_035609145.1 of Eleutherodactylus coqui. Lineage (NCBI taxonomy): Eukaryota > Metazoa > Chordata > Amphibia > Anura > Eleutherodactylidae > Eleutherodactylus > Eleutherodactylus coqui. The sequence continues at coordinate 136,589,328 of NC_089838.1, read as the reverse complement.
TCTGGACCGAATCCTGCAACAAGTGGATACAAAAGATTCCGTTGATATTTATGGAGCTGTATACGATCTCCGACTTCATCGTGTGCACATGGTTCAAACTGAGGTGAGAGTGCTACTCCGAAAGGGAGCTGTACCTAATGATTATATCCTTATTCTTGATTGTATCTGAGATGATGCACTGCTTCATGACTGTTGATTCTGTAATAATGCTATCATTATAAGAGGTAAGCTGTGTAACTGACCCTAAGTAGTTATGACCTTAGAAATCCACTGAAGAACATAACTCAGTGAGCCAATGGCACTGAGTCACTGAAGAGTCACAGTTCGTTGTTGCAATTAAAGCATATCTGTTGCTTTAGGTGGCTTTGCAGAATCAGCCGCTATCAGTGTGTGCATTACCAATAAAACGGTATCTGGCCACTATATGACTTGCATCCTCCATTTATCATTAGTTTTTCTATCCATCTCTAATTGTCATTTATCTCTGAGCTGGTTGGTGGAGAATAGCTTCAATGATACCTTCTGTGCATACCTTCCCATATCTTTCTGTAGCACATCCTCTGAAGCAGCAACAGCATGAAGGACATTATACAACAATACTGACCAGTGTAGCTGTGAATCTAGTAAAGAGGGGAGCTAAAAAAAACTTACTACAGCCAGCAGAATGGCCAACAGGAGATCAGGTGAATCCCCCCAGTGGGCCCTGAACTAGGAGCGGGCCTTCACCCCTTGCACAAGTGGTACATGGCACTATATAGGCATCATACAGAATCCCAGACAAGTAATATTTGCATGTAGCTGTTCATTGGATCCAAGAATAAATTTTCCTGTTGTGCCTTAACAACCCCTGTGTGACACTGTTTGTGAGTCTAAAATATATCCAACACCAGTGGCAGCATACATGGTGCAATAAAATCCAAACTTTTTATTCTTCCATAACAAAGATTAAAAAGCAATGTTTCGACCTCAGTAGGTCTTTTTCAAGCTTAACAAATACAGACACTGTGATACCCTAAAAAAGTAAATGGTATATAACACTTTCCCAATCCCCTTCTGTCAACACCGTTTTGGAGCCCTCCCCCTACAGGTGTGACAGGCATACAATTAGTAGATCAGGTGTATACTACCTCAATAACATATGAGAATGTCCAGGGGTATCTGGGAAACTGGTGCAAACTGGTGTAAGAAGATACTGATCAGAAGGATCATGTCTTCTACTCCAGTCACACCCGATGCTGTAGTCACATCACGTCTCCTGTTCTAGTCTAATCTAGAGCTGCTGTCACATTGCGTCTTCTATTCCTGTCGCATCACGTTTTCTGCTGCAGTTACATTCAGAGCTGCAATCACATCGTGTCTTCTACTCCAGTCACACCTGGAGCATACGCTATTGAACCAGGGAGACATAGGAGAACATGGATGGTTTTAGCTTAATATATAGTTGACATCAGTTTCCCAAATACCCCTGGACATGCTCATATGTTATTCAGGTAGTACACACCTGTTCTACTAATTTTATGCCTGTTGGAAGTGTGCTGCTGATAAACATGTGGTTTTACTGTTTGTGAGTCTGTGTCTTTCTCTCACCATAAAGCAGCTGCTTCCTCTTCCTCCCCCTTTACTCTCTATAGACTTCTATGCATAGCAGCTGTAATCTGATCTCCCAGTGAAGCTGAAAATCAATTTCTCCTCTATAACGGGAAAATCCAGGGTCATGTGTGCATAAATGTACGGAGCATTAGACACAGCCGTAAGTCCTGAATGACAATTGTAAACATCAAACACGATAAAGTGTCAGCTCTATGTACAAAATATGCTTTATTTCCTTTATAGACAGGACATCACATAGCACAGAAGATGTGTTTCTATTGACAAGCGGTCTTGATCACATCTGATACACTTAAAGTTCATTTACACAAACAGATGATTGCTCACAATTCGTCAGAAACTGACAGTTTTGAGTGATCATTTTGCATTAGCTACTAATGGGCTAATCATTAGAGATGAGCGAGCACGCTCGTTTAAGGCTGATGCTCGTGCAAGCATCGGTCTTTTCGAGTAACTGATTACCCATCCGAGCACCATGCGGGGGAGCGGCGAGGGGCGGGGGATCTAATGCATCAGATTACATGGCCGTATTCCCGCTTTCATGCCGGGCCGAAAAGATAACCCTGGAACTATCTTTTTGGCCGGAATACGTTGGACGCTGCATTGGCTCCTATGGGAGTCAATGACAGCAGCCCGAGAAGGGAAATGGGAGGGAGTTTAGCAGTGTGACTCTCAGCCTTGTTAACTGAACCCAGTTATCTGGTTCCTGCCTCCTGGTCCTGATCCTGCCTCTGTTCCTAATTAGACTCATTATAAAAGCCTGACCCTACTACTGTGCCAGCGCATGATTATTGTGCTCCTAGCCTTAAAGGGGTTGTCTCGCGCCGAAACGGGTTTTTTTTTTTCAATAGGCCCCCCGTTCGGCGCGAGACAAACCCAAGGGATGGGTTAAAAAAATATATATATATTACTTACCCGAATCCCCACTCTGCGACGACTTCTTTCTTCCTTCTTTAAGATGGTCGCCGGGATCTTCACCCATGATGCACCGCGGGTCTTCTCCCATGGTGCACCGTGGGCTCTGTGCGGTCCATTGCCGATTCCAGCCTCCTGATTGGCTGGAATCGGCACACGTGACAGGGCGGAGCTACGATGACGACGGGGGACCAGCTCTCCAGCACGAGCGGCCCCATTCACCAGGCAGAAGTACGGACTGCGCAAGCGCGTCTAAAAACGCCAGAAGACAGTGAATTTAGAGGGATCCATGGCGACGGGGACGCTAGCAACGGAGCAGGTAAGTGAATAACTTCTGTATGGCTCATATTTAATGCACGATGTATATTACAAAGTGCATTAATATGGCCATACAGAAGTGTATGACCCCACTTGCTGCCACGAGACAACCCCTTTAATCAAGCTACAGTTCTATCTGCTCCTCTATAATTTTACCGAGACATTCTGATACTGACCCCCGGCTTCCCTTCTGACTTTTCTCCAGACCTGCAGCTACCTGAGGCTCCAATCCAGTGCTATAACCCACTACAGTGGCATCCATTAGGTGTGCACATTGAGAAATTTTCCAACATGTCTAGAGGTGTGGCTAAATATGGCTTGATTTTAAACTGCGGATTGGAAGCATTCTGTCTTAGTAAGCAGGAGTCATTATAGACAGAATTAGTGCTTCCATGACAACGGAAGGGAAATGCTTTAAATGAAGAATAATTCCTAGTCTTGGTACAAGTAGAAAGGCTGGTCTTCTAATCAGTATTGTCAATAAAACCTAGGCAACAGGTAATGATAGCTCATCACAAGAGGATCGCTGTATAATATGCTGAATATGAATAATCATCTAATGTTCTTACACAATGCTGGGTGCACAAGGTTAGTTTTACTGTCGTATAGTAAAATATTTAATATGAAGGAATTATCTGTAAAACTGAAATGTTCTCTGAGGATATTAAAGAATAATTAGTGTTTAAACTGGTGTTCAGGATTGCAAGAGTCCAAGCTCCAGCACTATATATCCATTTTAGTATGCAAGTCTAGGCTCCTAATTCACAATAGTTTGGCTAAAGTGATTATGTTACAGATTTATCAAATAAAACAAATGTCAGAAAGCAATTCATCTGCAGTTACTCCCTGCATAAGGTAGAAGACACCATGACACAATCCTTTTTTGCAATTCACAAGTGAGTTGCTTCTACATGTAGCAAGAAATCGTTCACCCGTTAAAACTTTTGTTTCTTTTAAACAGGATCATTAACCCTTTGCAATCCAATTTTGGATTCAGGGTTTCCTAGGTGGCTTTCTCTTTCTGCTACTATACAATGGTGCCATCTGCTGGTTAGAGCCAGTACTGCGGTATAAGACATGCTGGAGAGGCCCCCGACAATTGAGCGGCCATAAATCTTCAGTAAGAATACCCTGCCGGACATTTTCCGACATCGGAGCTGTACAGCCTTTAATCAGAATGTCTTTAGACATCAGACAGGGGATTGGAAAGGGTTAAGTCATTCAGTTTGCTGTACCAGTGATTGAGAAGTACAGACAGAATGATCAGTGTTTAAAGCGAACAATTAGCGAACGAGGCAACTATGATTTTTATGCTTGTATAAAATAAACGGTGAAGATAAGCAAACAAATTGTGCTTCATCGTTCAGTCGTCGGCCGTGTTCACACTGAACGGTTATTGTTCAAATACAAACGATCCCCCTTACACTGCTCACAGCTCCAGCATTGAGCTCCACTAACCCATTCAACACCATGCCATAGTAGAGCTTTCACAATACCAACTCCTTCTGTGGGTTTCCCTGCTCTATCAACTACCCTCCTCCACGGCTACACAGGTAAAAGACCAGTACTGCTCCTCTCTACACAGGTTTCCTGCTCATTTTCTTTTCTGTCACCCCAGATACACCCTGTATACTATTTTCCATCGTCATCCACTTCCCACTCTGTTTGTTCTGCACTCCGTTTATTGGTGGTGTCCCCAATCAGTCTAATCTCAATACAGTCTAACCACCTCCAAGTCTTTTCACGTTCCTGGCAGCATTTCCAATATCAATGAGCCCCTGTCTTCCCCCAATACTAGACCAGTCTAAAGATACAGAAAAAAAAGAATTGGGTTTGTTTCAGTTTCTGAGGGTTTTTTTGCGGACGCGAAAAACAGGTGGCTCATGGGGGAAAAACACTGACAAACACAGATCGAATACGGCCCAAATAAGGAGGCCACATGGAGGATGAAAAAACATCCGTTCTTTGCGGATGTAATACAGAATTTTTTTTCACAAAGCCTTCCTCTCTCCCTCGATGTCCCGACTTCTTCCTTTTTTCTCTCCCTCTTCACTGTCCATCTTCCTCCATCTACCTCTCAGGCTGTATTCACATAGCCGAGTTTTTCATGTGAGTTTTGTTCGAGTCCAAGATTGACAGAACTGACACGGAAAAATAACCAATTCAATCTACTGAGTCCAATAACACTTGCCATTTCTCACTCAGAGTCATAGACCAAGTTTGAAAAATCACTGCTTGTCCTATTCTGGTCCAGTTCTTACATGAGATTAGGATATTCAAATGTACAGTTTCCCGCACACCAGACTGCATATGGACGAGGTGCCCATGTGCTGTCTGATGCAAGTAGTGCCCAAGAGTTGTGCAGAATTACGTTGTTTTCAATATCACTCCACTTTGAAATGTTTTAATGCTTTTCAGTACATTTTGTGTTGAAATAAATAAAACCATTAAAAAAATATAACTTTACCTGCAAAATACCAGCTCTGTTAACGGGAATATAAAACAGGTATGATTTTTTGAAAGTGGGGAGGAAAAGGTATAGATGAAAAACAAAAGCAAATGCAGAGTGTTGTTCTTCCAAAAGAACTGAACTCACATTAAAAAAAATGTTTTTCTCTAAACTACTTATCTAAGCCATTCTACTTAAGTCATGCAGGGAATCGCTCTCTATATATCAAATATATGCTAAGTATTTCTATAAGTTACGTCCTGTATCTGCTTTGTTGCATTATCATATAATGGTAATAAGGGCAGCCACTTTCACAGAAGAGGATTCATTTTAGAAGGATTTACAGTACATTGCTTTCCAGTTTTTTGAATAAAACATAAACATTCAGTTAAGACATTAGGATTGATGTGGATTTTATTCCAAATGAATCTTCCTCTGTTAAGTTGGGAACAAATTATTATGATTTTCCAGCAAATACAAAATATCTTCTATGATGTAAAATAAATTATATTGATTTGGCAGAAATAGCCCAAGATGCTTAGAACAACAGAGAAAAAATGATCACCTATTTGCATTCTGTTTACCAGAATATGCTGTAAGAGCAAGTCCCATGTGTCACAATATATTTCAGGAGTGGAACATCTGCCCCCGGGTTGTTTTAGGGACCTTTCACACCGAACAGAATTTGTCCGTGCAGACATTTCTGCGTCATAATGTTTTCCCTATGGGGCTCGAATTCCGCATGTGTTAAAATCCTCGCGTCTTTACTTCAAAAGTGCAAGACTTCAATTCTGCAGCGGAAAAGCTTTCTGCTGGGGAATTAAGGACATACTGCGCAATTGTTCTTGCGGATATCTAACATACAGGAAATGTAATTTTGCACCTAAAGTCTGCGGAAATGAATGTAATAAATTCCGCAAGACGTTTTGCAGTTAAAAATGCAACAGAATCCGCATCTGCACTGCGTTCTGCGGACAATTGTGTCCCATGGGAAAGGTCCCTAAAACTTTTAAGCCAACATCACATCCTATGTACTGTGCCAAGTGGCTCCTGAAGAAATGTTGGTACTTGCTCCGCCGTATATGACAGCTTTGCCTAACACTGCATGTAAATCCAAATCATAGTATACATGAAAGCAAATGTATCAGAGGCTCCTATGTCAGTGCAAGAACAAACAGCAATGTACTCTCATTGTCAAAATATCAAGCACCTAGAAAGAGTTGTCAGAATGGAATGAAACTTTCTATGTGTGATTGTAATGTTGATATAAGTAGGTGATTACAATATCAGAGCAATAGGATCATTTACTGTGGAAAACTCAACACTTGAATGGAGGCTGTAGTATCCTGTTGTACCGCCTCTAGCTTGGATGCAAGATGTGATACAGGAAAGCATAGAGGCTCTAGTACCATGTTGTACCACCCCTAACTTGGATACAAGATGTGATACAGGTGGGCATGGAGGCTCTGGTACCCTGTTGTACTGCCTCTAGCTTGGATACAAGACGTGATACGGGCGGGCATGGAGGCTCTAGTACCATGTTGGGGCTGCATCTTGCCTGGATACAAGATGTGATATTGGCGGGCATAGAGGCTCTTGTACCATGTTGGGCCACCTCTAGCTTGGATGCAAGATGTGATATTGGCGGGCATAGAGGCTCTTGTACCATGTTGGGCTACCTCTAGCTTGGCTGCAAGATGTGTTACGGGCAGGCAGAGAGGCATACAGGTTCAGTATGGAATCCTGCAGTGTATTGCTCCACATTTGCTGTAACAGAGCCTCTGGATCATGCAAAATCATAGGCTGTCAAAGTTGGTGTCCTAGATACTCTACATGTACTACTGGCAATAAATTTGGTGACCAGGCAGGCCATTGAAGTTTGGCAATGTTGTGAAGGCATTACTGTGACTCCCTTGTTGTGTGCTGCCATGCATCATTTCTTAGAAGCCCTGCCATGAGAAGAACACATGTGGCTGTAGGATGTCCTGAAAATATCACTGAGCTGTCATTGTCCCTCATACCACTACTAAGGTTGACCAACTGTCATATGTTTTGGCCCTCCAGACCATCACACCAGCAGTGGTGGCAGTGTGCCACTTCACAGCAAAGGCAGGAGTGGGGCACTCAACCCTAGGTCTCCAGATACAAATACAACTATCATGAGTTTCCAAACTAAACCTGGATTCATCACTAAAGACAATCCGATTCTACTCTGTAGCAGTCCAGTTTTGTTGTTCACAACACCACTGAAAATGGAGGTGATGGTGGGTGGCAGTACACTTAATGGACGCCATGAGACCAAATGTTCTTCGGTCAAGAACCTGAAAATGGTTCAGACAGACACGGGCCTGTAACAATGGTGCCATCTGTCTCTGGATGGCAGACAATGAAACAGTTGGAGCTGCACATACTTGTCAAACAATCAGACAATCCTCTCTACTGGTGGTCTATGGAGGGCGTCCTGAGCCCAGTCACCTTGTGTGCATTTCCACATGCATTCTTGGGTCCCAACACTTCCTAACAGTCTAGTTAGAATGGCCCAGGTGATGACAAATCAACGATATGACCATCCAGCTTCTCACATTCCAATAATGCGTTCTCTGTTAACTGGGCAAAATCTCTTTATGTTGTAGTGGTGAACAAGCTCTACACAAGTGGAAAAAGCAGTCCACTACACACAAGCAGCCTCTGAGAGCCTTTTTTATAGATCAGTGGTAGAAACCTTTTTATTCACAAAGAGTACATATGTGCTGGGAATTCAGCTTGTTTTTGGGAGTCTTTGGAATATATTAATCTAAATGTTATCTTTTTCAGATTTGTTTCATAGTTATAATAAAGAGAAAACAATAAACTGTGAAATAAAAGACCGTTTGGGAACATCCAACAATGCAAACACTGTAGTTTATGATTGCAACAATAAGTTGTAATTAGAGATGAGCGAACGTACTCGTCCGAGCTTGATACTCGTTCGAGTATTAGGGTGTTCGAGATGCTCGTTACTCGTAACGAGTACCACGCGGTGTTCGGGTTACTTTCATTTTCTTCCCTGAGAAATTTGCGCGCTTTTCTGGCCAATAGAAAGACAGGGAAGGCATTACAACTTCCCCCTGCAACAGGGGCGTAGCTAGAGGCTCATGGGCCCGGGTGCAAAAGTTTAGCTTGGGGCCCCCTTCCAGACCCGTCCACCCACCACTCCTTTTCACAGCTACTCCTTGTATATCACTTTTAGCTACATTACTGTTTTTTTTAATGACCCATTCACGGATCATTAGTAATCAGGGGTTTTAGATTTTTAAAACATCCAGAACACAAGCCTCAAGGCACGCTTTGCTTCCCCAAGACAGAAAAAAATAATTATATATACACATACATAATACAGGCACACATACATTGGGGACAGCATGAGCTAACTTTTATAACATGTTAGGGCTCATGTCCACGACCAGGTTTTCACCACGTATTATGCACACGTGGTAATCCCAGCATGCTCTCTTTCTCTGCGTACCACGCAACGTGAGCCCTGTACTCTTGTATGATACGCTGCCCATACGCAATACATTGTTTCCATACGCATTGTCACTCTAAACAGAGTGGGGAATTAAAAAAAGAATCCCCCTGTGCATGTGCAGCGCCACACAAAACCGTATGTGGTCCCTGCCGGCAGCGTGCATGGCTGGGAAATGTGTGACATGCTGGTGGTCTCCCACAGTCTTGTAGGCTTACGGCTGTGGCATTGGCATTGAGCCCTTAGTCACCAATACAGCGGCTCGGTTCTAGCATACCTCTAATAGTGAAGTCAGGTGCCGGCTCGCAGAACCCCCCTCACTCACCCCCACTCCCCATCACACAGAACCCCCCTCACTCACCCCCACTCCCCATCACACAGAACCCCCCTCACTCACCCCCACTCCCCATCACACAGAACCCCCCTCACTCACCCCCACTCCCCATCACACAGAACCCCCCTCACTCACCCCCACTCCCCATCACACAGAACACCCCTCACTCACCCCCACTCCCCATCACACAGAACCCCCCTCACTCACCCCGACTCCCCATCACACAGAACCCCCCTCACTCACCCCCACTCCCCATCACACAGAACCCCCCTCACTCACCCCCACTCCCCATCACACAGAACCCCCCTCACTCACCCCCACTCCCCATCACACAGAACCCCCCTCACTCACCCGCACTCCCTATCACACAGAACACCCCTCGTTTCCCCCACTCACCATCACACACAGAACACCCCTCACTCACCCCCTCCCCCTTCTTAATCATACCGAGGAGGTTCCCTCTCACTGACTGCACTTACTTTCACTATGGTCTCTGCGCAGGCAGGCACATCGGTGCACATATCCGGGCACATCGGTGCTTCCTCCCAGGACCTCCGCTCAGACTCCTCCCCTCTGATGATCTCTGTGCTGGAGAACCAGATGGGGGAGGGGTCTGAGCGGAGGTCCTGGGAGGAGCGCCGATGTGCAGGAGAGCCTGCCTGCCTGCGCAGAGACCATAGTGAAAGTAAGTGCAGTCAGTCAGTGCCGCCTGACTGACTGCAAAGTAAGCCCCGTGGGCCCCCTGGGGCTCTGGGGCCGGGTCGCAACCGCACCCCCAGCACCCCCTATATGTACGCCAGTGCCCTGCAACGTTCAAGCCCTATACCACCCCCCTGCAGTGAGTGGCTGGCGAGATTAGGTGTCACCCGAGTATTAAAATCTGCCCCTCCTGCGGCTCGCCACAGATGCATTCTGCATTCTGGTATCTTGGTGGAGCTGCTATAGGGAGAGTGTTAGGAGTATTTTAGGTTTCAAGAACCCCAACGGTCCTTCTTAAGGCCATAAATCTTCTCTATATGCGCTCAATGGGGCCGGCGGCAGCAGCGCCGACCCCATTGAGAACATATAGAAGACAAATCCTTCTTCTCTGCCACAGCTGTAACAGCTGTGGCAGAGAAGAACGATGTTTGCCCATTGAATTCAATGGAACCAGCAATACAGCAGGTTCCACTGAAAGCAATGGGCTGCCGGTGAGCGTGGGGATGAATTATCGGGAAGGGCTTAAATATATAAGCCCTTCCCTGCAATTCATCCAGAAATGTGTTACAATAAAAATATATACCGGCGTATAAGGTGACGGGGCATATAAGACGACCCCCCAACTGTCACCTTATACGCCGGCAATACAGTGGAGCAAAGAATAAAAATCATTACTCACTTCTCCTGGCATTCTGCGGCACTGCTGCAGGCTGTCGCTCCCTCCTGGTTCCCGGAAGAGCATTGATTTCTCTACGAAGGGCTTTAAATCCCCGCCTCCAGAAACACACGTGCCTTCAGCCAATCACAGCCAATGACAATGATGTCATTGAATGGCTGTGATTGGCTGTGTTTCTGGAGGCGGGGATTTCAAGCCCTGCATCCAGAAAGCAATGCTCTGCCGGGGACCAGGAGGGAGCGACAGCCTGCAGGAGCGGCGCAGAACGTCAGAAGAAGTGAGTAATGATTTTTATTCTTTGCTCCACTGTATTGCCGGCGTATAAGGTGACAGTTGGGAGGTCGTCTTATACGCCCCATCGCCTTATACGCCGGTATATATTTTTATTGTAACACATTTCTGGATGAATTGCAGGGAAGGGCTTATATATTTAACCCCTTCCCGACAATTCATCCTGCGATCGCCGGCAGCCCATTGCTTTCAGTGGAACCTGCTGTATTGCTGGCTCCATTGAATTCAATGGGCAAACATCGTTCTTCTCTGCCACAGCTGTTACAGCTATGGCAGAGGAGAACGATCTTTACGCTGACAGTGCGGGGGGGGGGCCACTCTTGCCGCTATTGTGGCTTAATAGTGGGACCTGGGAACTTGAGATGCAGCCCAACATGTAGCCCCTCGCCTGCCTTATCCGTTGCTGTGTCGTTCCCATCACTTTCTTGTATTGCCCCGATTTTCACAAACGAAAACCTTAGCGAGCATCGGCGATATACAAAAATGCTCGGGTCGCCCATTGACTTCAATGGGGTTCGTTACTCGAAACGAACCCTCGAGCATCGCGAAAATTTCGTCCCGAGTAACGAGCACCCGAGCATTTTGGTGCTCGCTCATCTCTAGTTGTAATCTAAATTGGAGATAAACACTACTATTTGGAAGCTCTCCTAGCGATAGTGTGAATCCTTTCTTTTCTTATTTACAACGGAAGCCCTGTACTAACATTATCTATAATATTTAATGTACAGTATATTCAATGTATATCGTAATCCCTCAAAATACCAACATTTTGTGGCCCTCATGTCCCCAAAGTGGGTCTTCAAGGCAACAGCAAAATCATATGGTGTAGCTACCCAGGATATGGTCAAGCATGAGCACTGTTGTGTGCTGATGGTTTTACCCAACTGTAAAGAACCGAAGAGCTACTCTGGGGGCACTGCGGTATGTCCTGGAGTTGTGCCATGTCTCTGTTTATGTATCTGTGTTTGGCCTCTTTTTAAATTCCTGTGCCCTGTGTTCTCGACATATATAATTTGCCAACAACAAGAACAGATTTGGAAAGACCTAATTTTTGACAATGTTCCTTGACCTGACATATATGTGCAGTAAATATTGACTTTATTTAATGGAACTGTACAAAACATTCTACAATGCAGTTTTTTCAAAGCTGGTTCACCTTCCTCTATAGTTCTTGTGTCTGTGGTTATTAATACTTGGTGTCAGTCGCCGACCAGAGATAGAATTAGATGATAGAAAGCCGAAGCTTTTTATTTACCAGGATGGATGCCACCATTCCATCTAAGTAGTGAACATACTTTCAATCTATCACTGCTTTCCTGAACACGAAGTGATAATTAATCAGCTCAAGTCTTATCTCCAGAGGAGCCGTGAAGTCTGTACATTACTAATATAACCAATAGAAAAGTGTAAAGCTTTCCAGATGCTAAAGATTTCACACTGTTCTAGCAAACAATATTCACATATTTCAAAGCAGAAAACCATAAAAATGTTCTGCATAGAAAACTACATTTCATTTTCCCAATTAATAGCACAATATTTTAATTAAGTGTTGAAGTATATTTTACTTATGGGTATGTGAGCACTAGTATAGAATAAATCTTCAAATTGTCCTGCTCAATGCAACAAAGTCACTAAGAAAGTCACTTAAACTATGATATTACATCAAATTGATATCTTGAACAGCAGGTCCCATTGCCTCATGACAATAAACAGATGCATATATACAGTCACCTCCCAGTTAAAACCAATGAAAGTTGTGGAGGCCTATGGGTGGGAGCATCGCTTGTGACAGTATAGAAAAAGAGTCCAGTACCTGGGGGGCCCTGTGTTCAAAACCTTAGTCTTTGAAGTAAAATCATCCAGCATTCGAACAAACTGGGGCACAAGCATATGATCTCCTATGTGTTTCGGACCAGGGGAGTAACTATAGAGGATGCAGGGGATGCGGTTGCACGAAGGCCCAGGAGTCTTAGGGACCCATAAGACCTTTCTTCTCCATATAGGGAGCCCAGTACTATGTATAAAGCATTATAGTTTGGGGCCCTCTTACAGATTTTACATGAGGGCCCAGAAGCCTCAAGTTACGCCTCCATTTCAGACTATAATACAGCCCTTACTCATGGAATACAAAGGACTATTACAGTCTGAAACAGTTAGGTGATTACCTGCTTGTCCTCTTTTGTTCAGATGTTGGAATTTTTGGCTTGAAAGCATAAAGTTTTGATCACAGGACCCTCCAGTTGCTGGACTCTGACTGGGGCTGAACCGTGCACCAAACTGAGATCCCACTGTATCTCAGTTACGTTTGTTCCTGAGAGTATATCTTCCCTGAAAAATGGGTCTAGGGCCTACTTGTTCATGATTTCAACTGGGATCCCTATACCCAGATCCCTATTGATCTATCAGAGTGCTCTCTTATTTGAATACCTGACACATATCTTTTGGGGGTCTTTCAAGTACTCTTGGTGTAATTGTTTGCAGCAGTTTCTCAAATTACATATGTAAATATACTGATAATTTTTAGTTACATGTATACCCTTTTCCACAAACTCTTATCTTTTATGTATTGTATGTATTTTCTCTCAACCTATTTTCTGAACCTGAACTCATGATCAAACGTCTGTGTGACTTCTTGTCTATACAATTTGGAATATGCTTGGGATGTTTATGAAATCTCAGTAATAACCAGCAGCTTAACAAAATTGTTTCCAAGTGTAGGTAGAAAAGTGTAGCTTAAATTCCAATACAATATTACTGGCTATTAACACAGAATAAGATGTTGCTTTCAGGTTATTATAAACGCCTACAACATAAGAACGTCTCTTGATACTCAACATTTAACTTTTTTTTTTTGCATCTTTTTTCATATAAATGGCAAATGGTATTTTTATGAGAATTCCCCATTACTCATACAAATATTTTTTTTCCAGTGTCAATATGTTTACTTGCATCAATGCGTTAGAGATGTCTTAAGAGCCAGAAAACTGCGAAATGAACAAGATAATCCAGTATTTCCAATTTATGAGAATGTGAATCCCGAATATCATAGAGGTGAGATTATCAGGAAACTAAGAAAATACGTTTAACCTTCACTTATAACCTGATTTAAAGCCTTAATCCACTCTTTTTTTTACAGAAAATGTGTATCCCAGGCAATAAATCCCCTAATACCATCTGCTTCAATCAAGACCAAGCTATGTTTCGCACGAGATGTAGTGTATGTTCTCAGTATTTCTTCTGCATCTTGTAATGTATGTGTAATATAACTTGTACATCCCATCATGTCTCATGATACATGTAAATACATATTTGTTTACTGACTGTTTACTGTTTGAAGACAAACTATGACAATTCTGCAATAGCTGACGATTTACATTGTGTCAATGTATCCAGCGCATTTGCATTAGTGCATTGACATCTCAGTGACATATTATCCAATCACATCTGTGCCAGGGACTTCTTCGTCTTCTGTCAAACTGCATTTGGCTAAGAACATTATTTTCATGTAGAATAAAGAAGCAGGAACAATCTGTCATTGAAATATGTGGAGCTTACCTCATAAACCATGATGAGATTGGGCCAGTGTTCTATACTTGAAATGGAAATGTGTTGTGTATAAAACCACAAGATTAATCTCACTTTCTAGTTTGTAATAGTGGCTTGTGTCACTGCTTATCTATTCATTACTCCCTCTTACTAGATAATTACAATAATTGCGGTAGTATAACTTTTATGCACTTATAAGTTACCTAAAAGTTTAGGGGTTTGTGTCTGTAAAGTAGACAAGCTATAGACATCTGGTCCAAATCGTAGCCAGATCTTCATAAGATATTGGAGACCTTCTAGTTCTAGTCCCTTATAATGATATCTTGCACGGGTCAGTCTCTACTTTTTATAGGTTGGTGGTGCTTCCATTGCAATTTTTTCTGTGCATTTACTGTGATTGAACATATTCTGATAATGCACACATCCCTGATATAGGCACTTGCCTAAATGATGTTTGCCTTGATCAAGGTGATTGATCTAGTTGTAATATAAGCTATTTTATTTTGTACATCAATGCTGGAAATCACAGTGGCAGTGCTTTAACATATAGTTTGATTTCTGCTAATAGAGCATCACTGAATAAATGTGTTGTCCAGTTGTAAACTATTGGTGGCTTATGCTCAAGACAAGTCATCAATAGTAGATCAGCAGAGCCCCTTACTCGGATTCAGCTGTTTTCAGGGCTGGCATGCTCATACATTGAGCTGATTTCTGCAGGAAGCAGACAGCTCCGTTATTATACAGCGGTCAGGCTTGTTATTGCAGGCTAGGTTCTTATTGAAATGAATTAATACTTAGCCTGCAATATCAAACTGCACTAAGAATGGAGCCATTTGCTTCCTGCAGAAATCAGCTGAGTACACAAGTGTGACGGCTTGGTGAACAGCTGATTGGCAACGGACCCCAGCTGATCTACTATTGATGACCTGTTCTGAGGATAAGCCATCAATAGTTTACAAATGAACAACTTCTTTAAGTGCCACCTATTGTATTTTAGGCTGGTGACAATTAAAGAAACTTTCCCAGCAAATACTACTATACTCAGGAAAGGTCATTAATAGTTGATTGGCTGAGGTCTGCCATTCACGACCCCGGCTAATCAGCTGTTCAGGGGCCTACTGTCATTGCCACAACACACAGTGTATGGAGCGGAAGCAGATCACTTGGACCCCTGTGCAGTGGCTGGCGTTAGTAACTGCAGCTGTCAATGATTTTAATGAGGATTTTTCAATATTCCAGCATCACTGTGATTGAAAAATTGCTCATGTGAATATACACATTGAAATCAATGTGTTATTAATAGGGATGAGCGAGTATACTCGCTAAGGCACTACTCGCTCAAGTAATGTGCCTTAGCCGAGTATCTCCCCGCTCGTCCCGAAAGATTCGGGTGCCGCCGCGGGGCGGGGAGCTGCGGGGGAGAGCAGGGAGGAATGGAGGGGAGATCTCTCTCTCCCTCTCTCCTGCCCGCTCTCCCCTGCTCCCCGCCGCAACTCACCTGTCAGCTGCGGCGGCCCCCGAATCTTTAGGGACGAGCAGGGAGATACTCGGCTAAGGCACATTACTTGAGCGAGTAGTGCCTTAGCGAGTATACGCACTCATCTCTAGTTATTAACATGTGTGAGTTCTATCTATATCGCTATTGGACGGAATTCGCCCATCAAACTTGCCTGTGTGAATGCACCCCATGTAGCAGAAACTGAGCTACATGTGAAACCATTGCACTGTGGTTTCCAGCACTGATGTGTAAAGCTATGATATGGAAGAGTCTTGTGTTTCTATAAGACAGCACATATTAAAGGCATGGCCTTAATACTGTATATAATATCCAGATGTAATGTACATTCTAAGCATGCTGAGAAAATGTAATGTTACTGAATGGAGAATATAAACATTAGCACTTGGACATTTCAGCATTAGTTATTTCATTCTCACAGAGGCCGGATGCATTTGTTTGCTGTTTTATCATAAGCTTTATGTTTGCTATACAAATTAATACCAAAAAATATTTTGTATCAAAGTATAGCCTGAAAAAACAAGATAAGTAATGCATAATCGTAGGCTTAATCTTGTGACCTGATATTCACTCATCCTGGAACATAAAATGACATGCAGACGCTGCATCTGGGTCACATTTCCAAGCACTATCTGTAAAGGTTTGTTATCCGTGATGCAGGTTACCATGGTAATTAGAATGTTCATCGCTAAACGGTCAGAACATTATTCATTAGTAAATGAGCATTCTAGCTCAATGCATCTTCAAGCAGACTGGACAGATTTACTGGAAGCAGGTAGACATATAGAAATGGCTTACGCAATTCTTTGGAAGGACAGGTGTATAAGTAATGCACATACATTGTGTTATTTGCTCACTTCAGCATATTTGTCAATGATAGAGGTTCAGTCAGCAGACACTATCAGCATCTGCAATGCTGTAATCTATCTATACTGGTGGATGTAATTGTACTCACTAAACAACTCATTAAAGTTCGTTACTTTAGGCCTGTAGGAAGCTAATGAGGATATGTGGCAGCTTTCACTAGCTTCAGTCTGCATGACCATTTATATAATACTAGGATGAATGACATTCGTATACCAAGGGCTGCTTTCATGCGACTATAACACAGCCACACTTCATTCTTTGTATTGTGGCTTCATGCAGCTCTACTAATCCAAACTTACATAACTATAGGGTTTTATGGTTGCAAGAATTGCAATGTATCCAGGTGCCGCGGCTGTAATATGGATACTAAACTGTGGCTGTATTATGGCTGCACAAATCTGTCCTTACTCAGTATCTAAAAAGAATCTCAAACTTTCATTCCAGAGAGTTTGATATGTAGTTTGTACTATAATATTGTAGCAACTATTTGCTTTTAAATTATGTTTAATCATATTTATTTAAATATTACCTGTATTGTTGTTAAGTATTAAGAAATACATTTATTGCCAGTGCTGGACAGACATCTTACTTTACTGCCAAGCATCATAGCACAACAAACTAAGTATTCAGTAAATATTAGTTGTTTTGGGGCGGGAAAGTATTTTTGCATCGTTTTATTTTTTGTAATGAAAAAAAGAACTCTCCATTGAGTGGAAGCCTTATTTGAATCTAAATGTTTACTAATACCCCTTACGGATTATTCAGACGACCGTATATCGGCCGTGTATTCGGTCGTCTTAATGCTCTAAGCTCCCGCCCCCTCTCTGCCAACTCTCCACCCCCTCTCCACCCCTCTGCACTATTTGCAATGAGGGGAGGCAGAGCTAATTCCCGCAACTTAGCTCCGCCCCCGTCCTACCTCCTCTTGTTGCAAATAGTGCAGAGGGGTGGAGAGGAGGCAGAGAGGGGGCGGGAGCTCAAAACACTGCTCCTGGCTCTTCCAGCCTCCTCCCCCTGCAGAAAGAGATGCCATATATATAGAATACCCGGCCGATATACAGTCGTCTGAATAAGCCCTTAAAGAGTAACTGCAATTTTTATGAACTTTAACATGTCAGAGCAACATGCCAAAAGTTTTGATCAGTGGGGGTCCTGCTGCTGAAACCCCTACTTATCACTGAAATATGGGGGGTGGAAGTTCTCACTCGAGTGCTGTGCCCCTTCAGATATCTTCACTGCTTGTAAGCATCTCTCGGCAGCTGAAGACAGGTGTATATAGGTCTCTAGTAGATGTCTATAGACCTCCATGCATCCTTTTTTGCCTGCCATGAACAGCCAGCAAGTAACAAAGACATCTGAAGGGGCACAGAACTCAGTTGAGAACTATCCCCCACTCCCTTGTTTTTTAAAACTTTTTACATGTTGCTCTGATGTGTCAAAAGTTTGTAAAAAGTGCAGTTACTCTTTAAAGGGGTTCTGTCATTAGAAAAAAAAATTCAATACTTACCTATTCCTCCCCAAGCAGCCTTCTTACCACTTCTTCACCCACCCCATCCTCCCTGATCTTCTCCTGGCTACTCCACTTCCCTGTGTCATGTCACCTCCAGCTGGCTGGATCCTCTTCTTCCTGTTATGTAGCGTCCATTCACTACAGTTTACTTCTTTAAGGGCACGTAGCGTTCACTGCCTAACAGGAAATGCCGAATCCTCAGCAGCCTGCTCTATCGCGCTGGCGCAGGCTATTGCGCATGCGTAGTGTCTAGCCACTAGTGTTCATATAGTATAAGAACAGGTAGCGGGTAGCAGAATGCTGTGAATGTATGCTACATCACAGGAAATAGAAGAATCGGCCGGTTAGAGGTGAGGTGACCCAGGGGACTAGAGGAGCCAGGAGAAGATCGGTGAGGGGAAGATGCAGTAAGAAGACTTACGGGGTGGAATAGGTAAGTATAAAAAAAGTTTCTAATGACACAACCCCTTTAAATATATGGAAGGCATCATTATTGGCAATTGGTCTTTAATGACTATATTTATGTTCATTTAAAGAGTAATACATTTTCTTTTTTGCCAGTCTCTAGTCTCAAATTTTCCCTTAATTGAGAGTCCTCCAAACTTTCACATGTTCCAGATAACACCCCCATTGTCTGTAGGAAGTGACCTCATAACTCTATTCATACATACTCCTTTTCCTTGATTTTATAGGAGGACTGTTTATTCTAGACAGTATGGGATACTAATGAAAATGTAATTTTAGGAAGGAATATTAATGCTGCTACTTCAACAAGTATACATCATAATATTTCTGTAGTCACATGCTGCAGCACCAAAGATCAGCAATGAATGAAAATCACCAATATTAATTAATTTATTACCTCAAGTACATTAAGAAGCTGGATAGAAAGCTGTATATGTAAAGCATTCCTCACTGAGGTCACCTAAACACGTGGCTTAATCGCTGCGGGCATTCTGCAATGGAAAACTCCCAGGAATTATATTGGAAATCGACAAAAGAAAAATCTGCACCTAAATGGTGTGGAATTTAACCCTTGTATTTCAAGAGCTGAATTCCACTATAGACGTCTGCAGCATATATAGACATGCTGCGGATTTACAATGTACACTGTTTACGGCCTATGTGAAGCTGGCATAAGGCTGTGATCACATTCTGTTCAGTGAACGTATTTAGCAAGGGTGCCAATAAAGCTACTAGCGCAAACACCAAACAGAAACATAGGCCCCATTCATCCGACAGATGCCAAAGAGTGTCCAGAGTGCGCTAAAGATATACCGCGTATATGTTTGGCTCTATACCATAGCCAATGGTTGATGTATACCATTTTATGCCTTTACAGTGGAATAGGTAAGAAGTATACATCAGGGAATACTAATGGTGTATATTGTACACCTGACGTGTAACAGCAACTCAATGTGAACAGAACCTTAAATCAATCTGCAAAATTAAATTCCGACCAGTGTAAAGCTGCTGTGAAACGATTTCTCTGCAATAACCACATGAGACGTTTACAGCTACATCTGCAATTGGCTGCATGTGAAGGCTCGGAATATACATACGCCATATTTATACTGGTAGAGGACATTACTGATTCTATTTTTGTGAAGAATTTGCTTAATACATTGGGGTAATAAATAAAAACTATTGCAAATAAAAGTAGTGCAGTTGCCTGTAGCAACTAATGCGCTTTCAGGAGTTTCGCCCCGCACTTTTCTGTTTGGGATTATAGAAGGCATTTTGCCAGAATCCTGTTTTTTTCCTCAGATTCACATGTAGCAATAGCCTTATTTTGCAAGGAGTGAAACACTGTGATAAATATTTCTAAAATGTCATTTATAAGCTTTTTCAGTGGTTGTGTTTACTCTTGGATTACTGGTGTGTATATAACATGGGAGTTCAATACTGTGTTATTGGTCAGTTTTGCTATTTCAGTTACAATGTAATAAGAAGTGTAGTATGATTTTGTATTACCCCCTGTAATAAAGCTTGTTCTATCTGTGACTGTCCGCATTTCACATTGAGTGCAAATAAAAACAAAAAAGCTTCCCTCTTCTTGTCTGTGTAATTCTTGTAACAGCAGCAAGTGATAGCTGTCCATAGGGTATAGCAGGCTGATGATCGTGAGCCGCCCACATCTACAGGTGATGACTATACTTAAAAAAACTTTTACATTAAACAGGCTGGGTTATCACTAGCTATTTTATTTTGCTACACAAGTTTTTCTTTTTATAATCATTTTATGCCTGATCCAAAAAAAACTGATTGGAAACTGGCGCCTGCTGTAAAATTAAGTCAATCAGCACAAATTAGTAAACCAGCTTTGTTGATCATGTCTTTTTACAGGACTCAAACACAAAAATAGGGGCTTTGTCTATATTCGTTTTTTTGTATCTGTTTTTGACAGATGCTCCTTGTTATCAGTTTAAGGGCTTGATCCGCAGACATTCTATGTGCCTTCCTATGATGCATTCATATGGTGCTGTTTTATATACGCAATCTCCTATAGAAGCAATGTTTCCATAGTATAATATCTACATAATATGTGTGCGATGTCTGCGTGGTAGACAGAATTGCTCACTCAGTCCATATAAAAATACAACCAGTTTATTTTTCATGATTTTCAGCAAGAAAACCCCAGTGGAAACACTGGCAGCACATACACTTAATGCAGTAAACAAAATAAATACTTGCCCATTGAGGCGCTAACTAGACAGTAGTTTCTTACCTACATCAAACATGCAGCAATTGTCCATAATACCATACCCAACTAGGGTGTCAGTCTAGGAGCGTCCTTCCCTGTCAGACTCGTGGCATTACAGTTTGGTCCACACTGGACCCCAGGCTTGCAGCCCTCTCAGGTCCTTCTGAGCTATCTCTGTCCTAGGACGTAGTCTCCAGTAGCAGTGTGGCTAGAGGTTTTATCTCCCGACCCACATCACAGGCCTCTCACAAGCCAAGTCAGGATCCTACTGCACACTGATGAGGGGTAAAAACCTCTATATAAAGATATAAAGGGTCAAGCACTGATTTGAAGGAATGCTACCATTCAATAGGTGGCACTGCAGAGGTATTATTCCATCCTCTTTATTTGCATATTACCCACAGGAGCATGGATGGCATTATAAGTCTCCTCACTCACCTTCTTGGTGCTCTCCCTAAGGAGTGATGTTACCCATCCCGACCCATGTCTATTGGTCCCTCACTTGCCAAGCCAGAATCCTACTGCACACCGATGAGCAATTTGTGCATGGATTCTGGCTTGGTTTTCAATTCCCAATCATTGCTCTACAGATCTGTATAAAGGGTCAAGCATTGATTTGAAGGAATGCTGCCATCAAATAGGTGGCACTGCGGAGGTATTGCTCCATCTCCCTTTTTTGAATAGGTCCTAAAACAGGAACACATAAGACATATACAGGAGCCTCAACATTATTCTTTAATTATAGTCTATGCTGCACTGTATAAGCAAAAAATGTTGGAGTATGCCTTTAAGAAAGGATCCGACATGTTGTATTGGATTGTAGTAAATGGTAGTTTAGCTGCTAGTGAGCAAACCTAAAATATCAGATGTTTTAGAAAATGTTAATGCACCATTATATCATGTACTCCCAAAACAATAAACTTTGGACTAATTGTTGATTATCAAGGTAGAATCCGTCCTCAAATTATTTAACTAATAAACCATGCAACTCATGTAAATGGACTTTTAGGCTGGGTTCACAAAGGGCGGATTTGCCGCGAAAATTCCGCGTGGAATTTCACCGCGGCAAATCCGTCCGCGGTCTCTAATCTTGGGATCAGCCAGCCATGTGGACGAGAGTTCTCAGAAATCTCGTCCACACGGGACGGCCAATCCGCTGCGGTAAGTCCGGCTGAAACCGCGGCTGCGGCTGCCGCAGCCGCGGTCTCTTAACATGCAGCATGTCTATTTATTGTTTACTTCCGACGCGGCCGCGCTCTCCTCTATGGGAACGCCGTCCGCAGCGGAAAAGCGAGTAGCCGGGCCGCTTCAAAGCCGCCGCGGGTTTTTCCGCGGCGGTTCTCCCGTCGGAAATCTTGCGGTTTCGGCTGCGGTCAAACCGCGGGATTTCCAACGGGAATACGCCTAGTGTGAACCCAGCCTTACAGTAGAAAAAATCAGTGCAGATCTGATGGCATGCAGTTGATTTCCACATCTACAGCATGTTATATTACAAATTCTTCCCCAATTTGCAGATTTCAACCATTGCTACCTAGTGGGTAAAATCTGCTGCAAAATTTGCTTCAAAGCACTTGCAACACCAGCAGATTTCACCACAAGTTTCAGTCCATTTTGTAGTATGACCATCTATGTAATGCATAACAATTTCCAATATGTACAGTACATGTTTGATATCCCTATAACCAAACCAACCTACACAATCCATTGAATACATTATTTATTATGATGAAATGGGGTGAGCTCTATTAGTGCCCAGAGGAGCGTATTTTCTGGTGTTCAGCATGATAACTGTCAGATGGGCAATTATTCATGAAATTGTCCCCCACTGCACCTTGCGCCACCAAATCCTAGTGTTCTTATTCATACAGGAAAACCCTGACTGGTAAAAAGGCAGAAGTGTAAGGGGGTAACCCTCATTTTCCCATTGTGGAATTTTTGTATTCATCCCTGTTGCTTATTTTGCCTCTATTAATGTATGCTCACTGTTGCCCCTGTATGTTGCCCATGTTACACTGAATACCTGTTTGCTTCATATGGATATAATTGGTCTGCCAGTTCCTGTCAGTATGACAGATTGCAGGATTCCTGTACATGGTGGTGTTGCCAGTCCTCGTCAGCATCGCTACACACCAGGAAACATCAGGAGGATGAGTCCGGCAACGGTTCAAGCCCGTGCAGAAGGTCCTTCATAGTAAGTGCAGCCATAACTGTGCGTGGTGCTAGAGGGATCTGCTATTTAAGTGCGCAGAATGATATACCATGTACAATCATTGTCCAGTAGACTGGAGACTAGAGGACTGAATGACTTTGTGAGAACATCAGCCTGGTCTAATGTCACTTCATGTCAATAGTGAATAACTGCACTGAAAGTTATATTGAGCATTTCTTGGCTTCCTATTTGCATACAATTGGCAAAAATAGGAAGTCAAAGATTATGCCATATAACTTTCAGAGCTGTAATTTACTACTGGCATGGTATGGATAGTCTAAAGGTCTAATGAAGATCTTAGGACTAGAGATGAGCGAACGTACTCGTCCGAGCTTGATATTCGTGCGAATATTAGGGTGTTCGGGATGCTCGTTACTCGAGTACCACGCGATGTTCGGGTTACTTTCACTTTCATCTCTGAGACGTTAGCGCGCTTTTCTGGCCAATTGAAAGACAGGGAAGGCATTACAACTTCCCCCTGTGACGTTCAAGACCTATACCACCCCCCTGCTGTGAGTGGCTGGGGAGATCAGATGTCACCCGAGTATAAAAGTCGGCCCCTCCCGCGGCTCGCCTCAGATGCCTTGTGAGTTAGCTGAGGGACAGTGCTGCTGGTGCCGGAGCTGCTGTAGGGAGAGTGTTAGTAGTGAGTGTAGGCTTCAAGAACCCCAACGGTCCTTCTTAGGGCCACATCTACCTGTGTGCAGGCTGCTGTTAGCAGTGGATATATTTTTTTCTCAAAATCGGCTGCGCAGAGCATTGCACCCTGCATTAGGGACAGAAGTGGTGGTTAGGCAGGGAGAGTGTTAGTAGTGAGTGTAGGCTTCAAGAACCCCAACGGTCCTTTCTAGGGCCACATTTAACCGTGTGGAGTACTGTGCAGGCTGCTGTTAGCTGTGTTGCATTTTTTTTTTCCTCAAAATCGGCTGTGCAGAGCATTGCACCCTGCATTGATACTACAGGGACAGAATTGTGTAGGCATGGCCAGAAGGCATATATTATTGATTGAATATAGTCAGTGGGCCTTTTCTTTAAAAAAAAAAGGGAAAAAAGTATATTTGGCCTGCCTCTGTCAGTCCTCAGGGCTCTGGGTACGTGTGTGCTGCGTGGAGAACGTAAAAAAAATCAGACGCAGCCAGCTACGTTTTACAGCAGGCTTGCACCACTTTCTTTCCTGCCTGTGAAATTCCTTGCTCTGCTCTAGTTAATAACTCTGCAACACTAAAGTTCTGTGAAACATTTGCAGGGGCACAACACCGTTATTATTCATTGAATAGACACAGTGGGCCTTTCCTTTTAAAAAAAATGAAAAAATTATATTTGGCCTGCCTCTGTCAGTCCTAAGGGCTCTGGGTACGTGTGTGCTGCGTGGAGAACGTAAAAATAATCAGACGCAGCCAGCTACGGTTGACTGCAGGCTTGCGCCAATTTCTTTCCTGCCTGGGAAATACCTGCTCTGCCATAGTTAATTACTCTGCAACACTAAAGTTCTGTGACACATTTGCAGGGGCACAACACAGTTATTATTCATTGAATAGACGCAGTGGGCCTTTCCTTTTAAAAAAAAGTGAAAAAAGTATATTTGGCCTGCCTCTGACACTCCTCAGGGCTCTGGGTACGTGTGTGCTGCGCGGAGAACTTAATAAAATCAGACGCAGCCAGCTACGTTTTACAGCAGGCTTGCGCCACTTTCTTTCCTGCCTGTGAAATTCCTTGCTCTGCTGTAGTTAATAACTCTGCAACCCTGCAGTTCTGTGACACATTTGCAGGGCCAGAAGACATATATTATTGATTGAATATACGCAGTGGGCCTTTTCTTTACCAAAAAAAGGGAAACATTCAATTTGGCCTGCCTCTGACAGTCCTCAGCGTTCTGGGTACGTGTGTGGTGGGTGCAGAACGTAAACAGAAATCATACGCAGCCAGCTACGTTTAGCAGCAGGCTTGCGCCAATTTCTTTCCTGCCTGGGAAATCAAATCACTGGTAATACACCAGGCTGAGGGGTAGGGGTAGGCCTATAGGACGTGGACGCGGGCGAGGACGCGGAGGCCCAAGTCAGGGTGTGGGCACAGGCCTAGCCAGTGCGGTGGCCAGAGGTAGAGGCAGGGCCAGACCGAATAATCCACCAACTGTTTCCCAAAGCGCCCCCTCGCGCCATGCCACCCTGCAGAGGTCAAGGTGCTCTACGGTGTGGCAGTTTTTCACAGAGACGCCTGACGACCGACGAACAGTGGTGTGCAACCTTTGTCGCGCCAAGATCAGCTGGGGAGGCACCACCAACAGCATGCGCAGGCATATGATGGCCAAGCACCCCACAAGGTGGGACGATGCCCGTCCACCGCCTCCGGTTTGCACCACTGCCTCTCCCCCTGTGCCCCAACCTGCCACTGAGATCCAACCCCCCTCTGAGGACACAGGCACTACCGTCTCCTGGCCTGCACCCACACCCTCACCTCCGCTGTCCTCGGCCCCATCCAGCAATGTCTCTCAGCGTAGCGTCCAGACGTCGCTAGCGCCACAGTTTGAGCGCAAGCGCAAGTACGACGCCACGCACCCGCACGCTCAAGCGTTAAACATGCACATTGCAAAATTGATCAGCCTAGAGATGCCGTATAGGCTTGTGGAAACGGAGGCTTTCAAAAGCATGATGGCGGCGGCGGCCCCGTGCAACTCGGTTCCCAGTTGCCACTACTTTTCCCGATGTGCCGTCCCAGGCCTGCACGACCACGTCTCCCGCAACATTGTACGTGCCCTCACCAACGCGGTTACTGCCAAGGTCCACTTAGCAACAGACACGTGGACAAGCACAGGCGGGCAGGGCCACTATATCTCTGACGGCACATTGGGTGAATTTAGTGGAGGCTGGGACAGAGTCAGAGCCTGGGACCGCTCACGTCCTACCCACCCCCCGAATTGCGTGCCCCAGCTCGGTGGTGGTATCTGCGGGGGTGTATGCTTCCTCCTCTAAACCACCCTCCTCCTCCTCCTACGCAACCTCTGTCTCGCAATCAAGATGTGTCAGCAGCACGTCGCCAGCAGTCGGTGTCACGCGGCGTGGCAGCACAGCGGTGGGCAAGCGTCAGCAGGCCGTGCTGAAACTACTCAGCTTAGGAGATAAGAGGCACACGGCCCACGAACTGCTGCAGGGTCTGACAGAGCAGACCGACCGCTGGCTTTCGCCGCTGAGCCTCCAACCGGGCATGGTCATGTGTGACAACGGCCGTAAGCTGGTGGCAGCTCTGCAGCTCGGCAGCCTCACGCACGTGCCATGCCTGGCCCATGTGTTTAATTTGGTGGTTCAGCGCTTTCTGAAAAGCTACCCCCACTTGTCATACCTGCTCGGAAAGGTGCGCCAGCTCTGCGCACATTTTCGCAAATCACACACGCACGCTGCCACCCTGCGGACCCTGCAACATCGGTTTAATCTGCCAGTGCACCGACTGCTGTGCGACGTGCCCACACAGTGGAACTCTACGCTCCACATGTTGGCCAGACTCTATGAGCAGCGTAGAGCTATAGTGGAATACCAACTCCAACTTGCGCGGCGCAGTGGGAGTCAGCCTCCTCAATTATTTACAGAAGAGTGGGCCTGGTTGGCAGCCATCTGCCAGGTCCTTGGAAAATTTGAGGAGTCTACCCAGATGGTGAGCGGCGATGCTGCAATCATTAGCGTCACCATTCCTCTGCTATGCATCTTGAGAAGTTCCCTGCAAAGCAAAAAGGCAGACGCTTTGTGCTCGGAAACAGAGTCGGGGGAAGACAGTATGTCGCTGGATAGTCAGAGCACCCTCCTGTCTATATCTCAGCGCGTTCAGGAGGAGGAGGAGGAGCATGAGGAGGATGAGGAGGAGGGGGAAAAGACAGCTTGGCCCACTGCTGACGGTACCCATGCTGCTTGCCTGTCATCCTTTCAGTGTGTATGGCCTGAGGAGGAGGAGGAGGATCCTGAAAGTGATCTTCCTAGTGAAGACAGCCATGTGTTGTGTACAGGTACCCTGGCACACATGGCTGACTTCATGTTAGGATGCCTTTCTCGTGACCCTCGCGTTACACGCATTCTGGCCACTACGGATTACTGGGTGTACACACTGCTCGATCCACGGTATAAGGAGAGCCTTTGCACTCTCATTCCCGAAGAGGAAAGGGGTTCGAGAATGATGCTATACCACAGGGTGCTGGTGGACAAACTGATGGTAAACTTCCCATCCGACAGCGCTAGTGGCAGAAGGCGCAGTTCCGAGGGCCAGGTAGCAGGGGAGGCACAGAGATCAGGCAGCATGTACAGCGCAGGCAGGGGAACATTCTCCAAGGCCTTTGCCAGCTTTATGGCTCCCCAGCAAGACTGTGTCACCGGTCCCCAGTCAAGGCTGAGTTGGCGGGAGCACTGTAAAAGGATGGTGAGGGAGTACGTAGCCGATTGCAGCACCGTCCTCGGTGACGCCTCTGCCCCCTACAACTACTGGGTGTTGAAGCTGGACACGTGGCCTGAACTCGCGCTGTATGCCCTGGAGGTGCTTGCTTGTCCTGCGGCTAGCATCTTGTCAGAGAGTGTGTTTAGTGTGGCTGGGGGAATCATCACGGATAAGCGTACCCACCTGTCAACCGACAGTGCCGACAGGCTTACACTCATCAAGATGAACAAAGCCTGGATTTCCCCAGACTTCTCTTCTCCACCAGCGGACAGCAGCGATACCTAAGCAATACGTAGGCTGCACCCGCGGATGGAAGCTACGTTCTCTCTCACCATCCAAAACGGGGACATTTCTGCTTCATCAATCTGTGTATAAGATTCCGCCTCCTCCTGCTCCTCCTCCTGAAACCTCACGTAATGACGCCGAACGGGCAATTTTTCTTAGGGCCACAAGGCTCACTCATATAATTTTTCTTAAAAATTTTTATACGTTTCAATGCTCTTAAAAGCGTTGAAACTTTAACTTGAACCAATTTTTCGTTAAACTTGGCTGCCTCCAGGCCTAGTTACCACTTAAGCCACATTAACCAAAGCGATTAATGGGTTTCACCTGCCCTCTTGGTTGGCCATGGCCAATTTTTCTGATGTACATTAGTACTGTTGATACAGCAATTTTTGGGGGCCCTCGCCTACAGTATAATCAAATTAATTTTTAGCCCACCTGCATTACAGCTGACGTTACATCCGCTGTGTTGGGCAATGCAATGGGATATTTTTATGTACCGCCGGTGGCTTCCTGGCACCCACCCATGCTGTGGGTCCACAGAGAATTATAAATGCATCTGTTTCCACTTCTAAAGAACCCCAGTCTGACTGGGGCATGCAGTGTGGGCCGAAGCCCACCTGCATTAAAGGGGTTGTCTCGCGGCAGCAAGTGGGGTTAAGCACTTCTGTATGGCCATATTAATGCACTTTGTAATATACATCGTGCATTAAATATGAGCCATACAGAATTATTCACTTACCTGCTCCGTTGCTAGCGTCCCCGTCGCCATGGTGCCGTCTAATTTCGGTGTCTTCTTGCCTTTTTAGACGCGCTTGCGCAGATCCGTCTTCTCCCTTCTTCTCCCTTCGGCTCCGCTCGGCAGCATCGGCATTTTGGCTCCGCCCCCTAGTACGCATCATCGCGTAGCTCCGCCCCATGATGTGTGCCGGTTCCAGCCTCCTGATTGGCTGGAATCGGCACGTGACGGGGGCGGAGCTACGCGATGATGCGTACAAGGGGGCGGAGCCAAAATGCCGATGCTGCCGAGCGGAGCCGAAGGGAGAAGAAGGGAGAAGACGGATCTGCGCAAGCGCGTCTAAAAAGGCAAGAAAACACCGAAATTAGACGGAACCATGGCGACGGGGACTCTAGCAACGGAGCAGGTAAGTGAATAACTTCTGTATGGCTCATATTTAATGCACGATGTATATTACAAAGTGCATTAATATGGCCATACAGAAGTGTATAACCCCACTTGATTTCGCGAGACAACCCCTTTAAGCACGACATTACTACCTCAGCTGTGTTGGGCAATGCAATGGGATATTTTTATGTACCGCCGGTGGGTTCCAGGGAGCCACCCATGCTGTCAGTCCACAGGGACTTCACAATAGGGAGTTGTACCTGCCTGTGTCTATGAATTAAAAACCGCGGTCTGACTGGGGCATGCAGACACCTTGACAGAATGAATAGTGTGTGGCACATAGGTTCCCCATTGCTATGCCCACGTGTGCAGCTCCTGATGGCGGTGGCACAGGATTATATTTCTCATTGCTTCTGTACAGCATTGTGGGCTATCGCCCCGCCCCTTTTAAAGAGGGTCGCTGCCTAGCCGTGCCAACCCTCTGCAGTGTGTGCCTGCGGTTCCTCGTCATGGCAGACGCACTTATAAATAGACATGAGGGTGGTGTGGCATGAGGGCAGCTGAAGGCTGCGCAGGGACACTGGTGTGCGCTGTGGGGGGGGGGGGTTGGTCAGCATGTAACCCAGGAGAAGTGGCAGCGGAGTGTCATGCAGGCAGTGATTGTGCTTTGTTGGAGGTAGTGTGGTGCTTAGCTAAGGTATGCATTGCTAATGAGGGCTTTTCAGAAGTAAAAGTTGTTGGGAGGGGGGGGCCCACTCTTGCCGGTATTGTGGCTTAATAGTGGGACCTGTGAACTTGAGATGCAGCCCAACATGTAGCCCCTCGCCTGCCCTATCCGTTGCTGTGTCGTTCCCATCACTTTCTTGAATTGCCCAGATTTTCACACATGAAAACCTTAGCGAGCATCGGCGATATACAAAAATGCTCGGGTCGCCCATTGACTTCAATGGGGTTCGTTACTCGAAACGAACCCTCGAGCATCGCGATAATTTCGTCCCAAGTAATGAGCACCCGAGCATTTTGGTGCTCGCTCATCTCTACTTAGGACCAAAAACGTTTATCACCTATGTGCTTGGATTGTGAAAGTAATTTAGAAATGAAATGTGCTGAGATTGGAGGATACTGGAGTTTTTTGGATATTGGTGGAATATTAGGAGTACCGTGAAGCCCAATGATCCTAGTTAAGTACCCCTTACCCTAGTCATGTAGCTGTTAAATGTAAGCTTTTTGTTCATCTGCAAAGGTGTCATTCTTGGAAAATGCTTCTTAACAGAAGACTGCTTTTTTGAAAATAGTCAAGCCAGTGCTCTGATATTGTTATAATACTACAGATATATCAAGAATGTGGGGAACCAAATATATACAGTACTGTGCAAAAGTTTTAAGCATGTTATCTTGTTGCAGTGCTCAGTTTTTCCATAGTGTTTAATCTGTTACATTAAACTGTCTTCCATAACCTCACCTTTGTAGCAGAGTTTGGCTGTTCCTCACCCAGTTTTAATCCTCCTTCATACCGGTTTCTGTTTCAGGAAATCACTTTGCTATAATTGCTTAATCATACACCTGACTATAATTCTACAAAATCCCTGACTTTGTGCGATTGTATCTACAAAAACTAATACTGTTTTAAAGACAGAGTGGTGACACCAATTATTAATTTGATTTAGATTTGCCTTTTGTTCATTCACTTTGTATTTTGTTAATTGACAAAAATAAACTATTAACACTTAGATTTTTCTTAAATCATAATTACTTTGTAGCATTTTCCCACACCTGCCTAAATCTTTTGCATAGCACTATATATGTTACAGGATATTTAATTAAAGACCTATATTTGTGCATGGAAGATCCCGTGTCTAACCTCTACCTTAAAGGGGTTGTCCCGGGCCGAAACGGGTTTGTTTTTTTTTTTCAATAGCCCCCCCGTTCGGCGCGAGACAAACCCGATGCAGGGGTTTAAAAAAAAAAACAGATAGTACTTACCCGAATCCCCGCGCTCCGGTGACTTCTTACTTACCTTGCGAAGATGGCCGCCGGGATCTTCACCCACGGTGGACCGCAGGTCTTCTCCCATGGTGCACCGTGGGCTCTGTGCGTTCCATTGCCGATTCCAGCCTCCTGATTGGCTGGAATCGGCACACGTGACGGGGCGGAGCTACGAGGAGCAGCTCTCCGGCACGAGCGGCCCCATTCAGAAGGGAGAAGACCAGACTGCGCAAGCGCGTCTAATCGGGCGATTAGACGCTGAAATTAGACGGCTCCATGGAGACGAGGACGCTAGCAACGGAACAGGTAAGTGAATAACTTCTGTATGGCTCATAATTAATGCACGATGTATATTACAAAGTGCATTAATATGGCCATACAGAAGTGTATAACCCCACTTGCTTTCGCGGGACAACCCCTTTAAGGCCTCATGTCCACGGCAAAATAACATTTAAAATCCGCAGTGTTTCTCCCACACGCGTGATCCACGCCCGATAGGGATGCATTGTACACCCACAGGTAGTTAAATACCTGCGGATGTCATTTTCCCCAGAGGCGCGGATTGCGTGTGCGTGAAAACACCCACGGCATGCTCCATGGAAATGAGGCCTTAAGTATTTTTCTTCCAGGCTGTGGGTTTCACTGTTGCAGACATTGTAATAGTAAATATCTAGTTACGCCCTTCAAGGATCTTCCTCCTCAATTACATCATCAAATAGCTACATCGCTCAGCATTTGTTAGGCTGGTCTACAGGCGATGCCATTAGCCCATTGATTTCTACTGGGCCACTCACACCTGCTATTTTTTTTCGTGCGTCTATTACTCGTGTGGAAAAAAATGTGGCATGTCCCATCTTGGCATGTATTATGCGTGCATACATGCGAACATAGTGTATGGGGATTAGCGGCAAACGGCACGTATGCATGTCATCACGTACTTGCTGAATGCTCGCACACAAGAGATATGTGCACGCCACATGGCTACTTACAGCTGTGTGAGTCAGGCTTTACTGTGATTGATTAGCCATTTGTGCACTTTTCATACTCTGCTGTACATGATTAGCTTCACCCTAAAGACAATGGAATAGCCTAACAATAGCAGGGCACTCATAAGGACTCAGGGGAACATAAGTAGATGAGGGTGGAGAGCCCAGGCACACACTGACGCAGGCATGCAATTTCAGAATGGAGATAGGGTTAGCAGACTACAACCAAAGAGATTTAAGGCTTAAGACACATTTTCTTGTTATTTCAGCTTTTTTTATACCACGTTAGTTTCTTTTGCTTAGGCCTCCTGCACACGGCTGGGTCGGGTCCCGCTGTGAGATGCGAGCAGTGCCCCTACAGTGACTACCGCGGCTCACCTGCCTTGGCGTCTCCTCCGCTCTGCTATGTGCCAGCTGCTGCCAAGACGGCACATGCACAGAGCAGAGCCTGCTCGTCAGCCATGACGTTTCTGTGCGGGCCTCTGCGAGGCTTGCACATAAATAGGACGTGCCGCGATTTGTTTACCGGGTGAGTTTTCACTTGGTCAAATCACGGCTGTCTGCATAGGATTGCATTATCTAATGCAATCCTATGGCAGCGGGCACGGGCGGAAATTCTGCATGAAATCCCGCCGCGGAATTTCCGCCCGTGTGCAGGAAGCCATATAGGTATTTATTCTTCATACTACGTATTTAGATTATTTTTTAAAAACCATGTTATACTTTATACTTGCCTCTCTTGTGCTTTGTCTTTGAGAACAGTGCCAATTTTTATGAGTTTCCAGCGCTGCATATATTTAATTGTAAATGTCTCACCTCAAAAGTTTTATATAGTTGACATTCCCACTTTGAAGATCATTTCCTCATTCATTTTGGATAGTGATATATAGGTGTACAGAATTTGTCAGATATTTGATTTGTAACTTATTACTCAATGCATTACATTTTTATCGTTTGCAATTATTTTTACTTGCACATATATTTAAACTATATTGCCAAGGTTATGGCTGGCTT
This sequence comes from Eleutherodactylus coqui, assembly GCF_035609145.1. NCBI lineage: Eukaryota > Metazoa > Chordata > Amphibia > Anura > Eleutherodactylidae > Eleutherodactylus > Eleutherodactylus coqui. The sequence goes on along the minus strand of NC_089838.1, from coordinate 136,556,374 downwards.
AATTTAGCTTTTCTTTGGCGGAAGTCCTTGATTAGTTATTCCATTTATACATATACAAAATACATTATGACATAACTGCAACAATGTCTGACACCAAAGGTTGCCACTGCTATGAAAATGTTTATTGGAAATTACTTACAGGAAAACTTATTCGGATTTTATTTTATAAAGTTAGGCATTCACATTAGATACTGTATTTTTCGCCTTATAAGATGCACTTTTCTTCCTCTCAAAGCGAGGGGAAAAAGTGGGTGCGTCTTATAAAGCGAACATGCTGAAATTCGTTACATTGGCCATTGTTCGCGATATCGCGAGCTTAAATGCGCGATCACGCTAACTAAATCATGATTGTGCAAACAAATGTGCAATAACTTACCAGTTTTGTCTCCTCCCCACCGCCGCCCATACGTGCCGCTAATTGGTAGTGAGTTCCGGCAGGAACTGCTGCTACTTTCACTCCCTCCTGCCGAACAAGCATCGCTTTGACACAGAGCTCCACTGTTTCAGACCTCTTCTGCTCCATCACCCAGCACTATCGTGTGCACTGTCCTTGGGTGAGTTCAAAATATTTTTTCCCTCTAAGGGCTCAGTCACACGGGCGCATCAGCATCCGTACACCGGCGCCGTTGCACCCGTGTGACTGCAGGAAGGAGACGGACGTACCTGAAGATGGCCGTCTCTCTGCAGCGCCAGAGGAAAGAACATGTGACCGGCTTCATTGTCGGTGTACAGATGCCAATGCGCCCGTGTGACTGAGCCCTAAAACAGGGGTGCATTTTATCATCCGGTGTGTCCTATAAAGCGAAAAATACCTTAAATGTCACCTGACTGTTTTTAGATGTTTGAGGAAAAAACGATTGAGCATGTTGAAGCTTTATGGGGTTGTACCAAGTTATAAAATTATTCCTTATCTACAGGAAGGGGATAACTTTATGGTTGGTGGAGGTTCAACCTCTGGGAACCCAACGATCCTTGTGAATGGAGCAGAGATGGCACAAGTGCACTGCTGCTTCAATCACAATGACAGCATTACAGATTACCGAGTACAAGTGCTTCGGCAATTTCTGATGCTATCATTGAAATGAATGGGGCAGCGGCACATCCTTGCCACCTCCGCTTCATTAACTCAGGGACAGACCAGACTCCTGTTCTTGGGATCAGTGGGGATTCCAGCGAAGATAGGGAATAACGTCATATACTAGCACAGGCCTTTTAAGAAGCCAAAGCCTTTGATAGTAGTTAAGTCACTGCCAGAAGAGACAGGCAGTTGATTATTCCCCCTCTAAGCACTCAAAAAAAAGCATGCTTGGCTGAGTTGAGCATGCATATTAACGATACAGTTAAAAATGATAGCTGTTGGCCTTATCATCAATTGCTGATAGCTATCTCATGGATATTTCTGCGTTACCAAATCTGCATTACCTATTTGTCACCTTTTTTTGTTGACTAGTAGATTCTAACTACAAATGGCTTATTCCTAGTCAGGTTCTATCAGTAGAAGCTACTATTAACCCTTTCCAATCCAATTTGTATCCTGGTTTTCCTAGGGGGCTTACTCTTTTTCTGCTGTTATACAACGGTGCTATATGCTGGCTAAAGCCAGTACTGCATGAGGTGACACGTTGGATAGGCTCCAACAGCAGAGAGGCTGGCAATATACAGTAAGAGAACCTCAACGGGCGTCTTGCAACATTGGAGCTGTACAGCCTTAAATCATAATGTCTTTAGACGTCAAACAGTGGATTGGAAAGGGTTAAGGGTACTTTATACAGGGCAATTATTGCCCTAATTCTCATTGCAAATAGCGAATTCAGGCGATAATCGTCCCTTATAGATGAGGCTGATAACAGGGCAGTGAGTGATAAATCACTCACTTGTTGGAGTCACTTGGTTTCTAGCACAAATAAAAACTAAGCGATTATTGGCCCATTTAAACAGGAGCCGCTGAATGTTTGAGCCACTCCTATTTACTGTGAATGGAGGTGGGTGATCCAAGCCCACTCTGCCTCCATTCACTGGAACTGCTATTGCTACTGTGGTCGGGCGTCAGTCCATGGGACACTGTAAACGGAATTTTAGGCTTCTGGCACATAGGCTGTTCTCTCTAGACATTGGTCCTGGAACTGCACTCTCTCTCTCTGATGTCACACAGCAAACATCATTGACTAAGAAGAACCATCTCAGTAACAGCAGGAAGAAAGAGTGGACTGAGGAGACATTATAACCTAGAGTGGTGAGAGGGGTAGGATGTAGTGACTTCCTCATTGTAGGATAAAAAGATCTTCTATAGTTGGGTAGAGGGGGAGGGTATGTAGCATGTGACGCAATTCAGTGTGTTGCAATGAAATAGGAATCACATTGCAAGGGGGGGGGGGAAATTTTTGACACATACTACTAAGAGAGTACACCTTCTGGACAATTTTCTTAGGATTCATTCGAAATAGGCAGAGAAATGTGAAAAAGTCAACTCAATTTGGGGCATTTCAAAAGCAAAAGAAAAAAGTCAAAGATGCTATTGGATGCTTACAGGATAAAAATGGTGATTTGGTTAAGAATGATGTTGAGAAGACAGAACTTTTAAATTCCTATTTTGTATCTGTTTTCTCTCAGAAAGTAAATGTAATATCGACTGATCTTCCCTGTGCTATTGGGGGAAATGAAAGAATGCAGGCTATCTATAAGCAGAGAGATGGTAAGGGAATACCTAGTTAACTTAAATGAATTCAAGGCTCAAGGTCAGGATGAATTACATCCTTGGATACTAAAGGAAGCAGCAGAGGTAATTGCTGAATCACTCGCCATAATCTTTGAAAATTCCTGGAGAACAGGAGAAGTCCCAGAATATTGGAAAAGGGCAAATGTTGTCCCTATTTTCTAAAAAGGGAAGAAAGTGGATCCAGGAAACTACAGGCCTGTAATCTGAGACTTCTATACTGGGAAAGATCTTTGAGTAAATTATTAAACAGCATGTATGCAAGTACTTGGATAAAAATGGAGCAATTAACCAGAGCCAACATGGACTTGTAACAAACAAGTAACGCCAGATGAATCTAATTTCCTTATATGACAAAATCGATGATTGTGTTCATCAGGGAAAGGTGGTGGACATATTATATCTAAAATACTGTGTCCAGTTCTGGGCACCCCACTTTAAAAAAGCCTGACAACTGGAGCAAGTTTAGAGAAGAGTTACCAAGATGGTGAGCGGTATGCAAATCATGTCCTATGAAGAACGGTTAAAGGATCTGGGAATGTTTATCTTGCAAAAAGAAGGCTGAGAGGAGACTTAATAGCAGTCTACAAATATATGAAGGGCTGTCACACTGCAGAGGGATCAGCCGTATTCTCATTTGCACAAGGAAAGACTAGAAGCAATGGGATTTAACTGAAAGGGAGGAGACACAGATTAGATATTAGAGAAAACTTCCTGACAGTGAGGGTGATCAATGAGTGGAACAGGTTGCCATGGGAGGTGGTGAGTTCTATTTCAATGGAGGTGTTCAAACAAAGGCTCAACAAATATCTGTCTAGGATGATTTAGTGAATCCTACACTGAGCAAGGGGTTGGACCCAATGACCCTAGAGCAGTGATGGTGATCCTTTTAGAGACCGAGTGCCCAAACTGCAACCCAAAACCCACTTATTTATCGCAAAGTGCCAACACATCGGGAAGCAGGGGTTATGACGACATATGATTTTACCCCCGTCGTTCTAATAAGGACAGGGCTGTTTCAAAATAGACTGCGTGCAGATTTTGACTGCTTTTTGGATGCAAAAATGCTTCAGAATTTGCCAAAGAAATTTCCATTGAGGACATTCTGCAGCATTTCTGCCACATGTAAACATACCCCAGCAGTAATAGTGACCCCTCAGAGTGGCTTCACCAGTAAAAGTGACCCTCAGAGTGGCCCCAGTGGTAATATTGACCCCTCATGGCGGCCCCAGCAGTAATAGTGACATCCCACAATGGCCCCAGCGGTAATAGTGACATCCCACAGTGGCCCCAGTAAAAATAGTCACATCCAACGGGCCCCAGTAGTAATAGTGACATCCCACAGCAGCCCCAGTAGTAATAGTGAAATCTTACAGTGGCCCCAGTAGTAGTATGTAGCCTGATAACATTGCTCCCTGACCTATTGACTGCAATCCCTGCTAGCCATCATCAACTGCCTCTGCAGTCATACTGATTGTGCCGTCACATGGCTAAATGTCTGACCATTGTTTATGCGTATGTAATCCCTCACTCTCCACCTCGCAATACCGTGCACATCTCCAGCCCCTTTACCTTCTGTATCACTTCATTACTTATAGTATGTAAGCTCATTGGAGCAGGACCCTCACCCCTATTGTTTACATCAACTGATTACTAGATGTAACTGTGGTTCTGTAATTTTTGTACTTTTGTCTTTCTGTATTCCCCCTTTCCTTGTAAGCGCTGCGGAATATGTTGGCACTATACAAATAAAGATAATTATTATTAATAGTGACACCCCTCAGTGGCCACAGTAGTAATAGTGACATCCTACAGCAGCCCCAGTAAAAACAGTGACATCCCACAATGGCCCCAGTAAAAATAATGACATTCTACAGAGACCCCAGTAGTAATAGTGACATCCCACAGAAGATCTAGTAGTAATAGTGCCCCCCGGAGACCCATATACTTACCCCCTCCTCCTCTGCTCGGCGCTGCCGTTGATCCCAGGTGCACACTGTGATGTTAGTGTGCTGCCGGATGTCTCCTGCCCCTGCTCTCACAGGAACAAGTAGGGAACGTCAGGGAAGGAGGATCCTGGGTGCCCACTGAAGTCACAGTGTGCGCCAGGATCAGCATCGCTGAGCGAATACCAGCAGGGGAGCCGCGGCACCCCTGCCGGTATTCACTAATGTGGTGAGCAGCCATCGGTGGCACGTGCCAGCAGGGAGGGCTCTGCGTGCCGCTCTGGCATGCGTGCCATAGGTTTGCCCTAGAGGTCCCTCCCACCTCTACCATTCTATGAATTTTTTAATAGTCTACATTTTTCAGTCTAAACATAAACCATTATATTTTCTATTCAATGTTGTAAATTTCATTTCGTTAATAACTTAGCTTTGCAACTGCCTAATAGTATGGAGAATGTACATAATGCCTTTTTTTCTTATTGTTGCAGTGTCAGATGAGGTGAACTTCAATTCTACTTAAGAACTCCAAACCAAAGCCTTAGAAAAGATGACAGGTGAAGCTCAGTGGTATTTAAACATTGTTATGATTGTAACATGAACTCTAATCCCTTTAGCTAAGTTGTCACTGGATCTTACTAAAACCAGCTTTGATGATTTACCATTGATTTTTGAAAATATCACTCAACATCAGATACTCTGTTTTCAGTGGGACTCATATTGGATGTGATATTCACTAGTTGACCATTCATTCAAAAATTAAGTGCAATCATCAAAAAAAGTAATTGGCTAATTCAATTTAGGTCGTAAGTAGAAAAAGTAAAGAGGTCGCAACTTGATTATTCAATTCTAAGTAAGTGACCTCCAAGTGGCTGACAATTTGGGGTCCTGGAGCTCGCACTTTTAAAGGACCCCTCAGTACATACCTTCTCCCTGCCCCCTCTGTGGTTACACAGAGCAGGGAGGGTTGGATTTGTAGGAACACTGAAAATCATAATTCCCTACTTCCAGTCATATCTTCACACACGGCTAACTGATTGGTAATATAGGCCCAGCATATTTTTAGGCACGACTTTACGCGCCGAGTCCACACATGAGCAGCTTCAGGTGTATGCCATCCGAGATACACGATTTTTGGTTCCTGGGCATCATGCAAATATGGGAGTCCCTGCATCCAATTTACCCCAGTCTGTGGGTAAATTTGAATAAAAAGGGGTGCTACCTTTAAGGATAAAAAGTGAGGAGAGTGGGAGGGGTGCCACATTCTGCAGAGGGACATCGGTACATGCAGTCTGAGGAGAATCTAACGCTCCTCTGTGTGTATACATATTTTATTTCTCGGTTCCACTGAAGTATCCATGACTTCATAAAATATTCCATGTGAACAACAGGTAAACACCTGTACCAAATTAACTTGGATGAAGTCGGGTATACCAGCTAGTATGGTATATGCTGGAGATATCCACTTTAAGCAATACAGAAATCAAGTTAAAATATGTTGTATTACATTACATTATAGTCAAATGTACATACTAGGTCTTTAACCTTTGCAAGAAGCCAGCTGATCCGTTTTGACTTAATAGGGCTTCTACCATTATATAGATAAAGGATGTTGAGTAAACTATATGATGTGCATATGTGGTATCCCAGGGTCAGACTCTGGTAGCACAAAGGAGTTTGTTTATATGTCTTGATGTTTTATGATGTGTACTTGTGGCTTAATAATGTTTATTGAACCGTGAATGTATTTTGCTCACTGTATATTGTATTTTACAGCTCGGGGTTTAAATAGTATATAACACAAAAAGGGTTAATCAGCCCAGTTTTCTCGTAGTCCCACACTACAGTTTTGCAGTGGGATGAGCTACATTTATATAAACCAGGGACGCACCTAGCTTATAGAGTTCTAGTTGCTAGTTAGTGGCTTACAACTAAAGAAACTACCTACATTAAGGTCCTTTTACATGCAAAGAAAATCTTTCAAACAACTGAAAGATTGAAAGATTTAGTGATCTATTTGCATGAAGTGTTAATGGCCATTAACACTTTGTCATCCTAGGAAAAGAAGACATGGGCGTCTATTACTGAAAAGACAACCAACTTGCTATCTGAAAATTGGATCACTGTATATAGGATAAAGGGTACAACAGGATTGGCTTAACTGATGGAAATGTTCCCTAGGGAAATCTATAGACTCCAGGGCCGTAAACACCTCCCAATGGTGCAGTACGGAGGTCCAGGAGACTCCAGGGCCAAGAGGTCATCACAGTAATGCAGTACAGAGTTCACACTTAGGCGGTCCAGGAGACTCTAGGGCCAAGAGGTCATAACAGTAATGCAGTACAGAGTTCACATTTAGCTTGATAGGGAATAGCCACCACCTGTACCAAAACTATAAATTTGCTGATTTTCAAGGAATGTACCTTCATCCTCCTTGGGTAACGTACTGCACCAGCCCCATCTACACCAGAGAACAGAAACTAGCCCCAGTGCATAACACTATCCTTCCCCGCCCCCCAACCCACACACACACACACACACACACACACACACACCTGTATATTGTATGACTGCCTGGTTTGGAGAATGACACACTAGTCATACACCGTAGAGGGGAACATCAGCCAGCACTGTGCCAAGTGATTGCCTAACACCAGTCCCACTTTTGGTTGCCACAGATACACTTTTTTAAAAAAAAATAAACTATTAATGCACCAATTTGGTTCCCAAGCTCTGACTTTGGGGATAGTGGTTACAAGAACTGTTTGGTTTGATTATACAAAGTATATCAATACTTTGCTTTCTGATCTACATCCTAACTGTGGATTCCTATGTGTGTAGAGCTTTGACATGGAATTACTGCCCATAATATATAGTATTATAAATGTTCATCACATCCTGTCCTCTCTTCTGTATGTCATACCAGTAATCTACATTAACATCTTTATAAACCACATGGGCCAATACAAAGACTATACCAAATAGCAAGATATATATATATCTCAAATGCAGCCAATGGATTTATGCATTTATCCATTTTGTTTTGTTATTATAACAATGATGATATAAGAAAATGTTTAGTTTTAACCAAGTTTGCCCACTGAAATATGGTAAATATCTGGCTGGCTTTGATAGATTGTTTGATAGCGAAGTAGCAAGTCCAGATTAAATTATAATAGAATGATGTCACCTGCTACTTTTCTTAATTCAATCCTTTTCAGATTAACCTTTGCTTTCTGATTTAGATACCCAGAAGATAAAGTCATTGCCATAGCAATATTTATTTCTATTAGCCTACCTTCAGAAAGAATCTTTTTGGGTGGTTTTTGAGTGAAAAAAAACCACCATAGAAATTACAAGTGCTTTTTTGGCTGATGTCTTCAATTTTTTTTTTACTAGTGTTTTCGGTGGTGTTTTTTAGTCTAATGTATATTGCTTCTTTGGCGTTTTTTCCCCATCCACTGCAGCAGAATTTCCTCATCTCATACTACAAGGGTGCAGGAAAGCACTTGCATTGTGTTATCCTGCATGCCTCAGCCTAGCAGTTTATGCCTGGAGGAAGGCTTCTGACCTTGTTTGGTTTTGGGTTATAGTTCAGTATGCATCACTGAACACAATTTCAGTTGGTACTGGAATTAACATTTAAATCTACATTTTACTTAGAGACTCAGGCTGGAGCAGAATCATTGCCTGTGAGTGCCTAGAACTTGCAGATAAATAAATCATATTGCACACTAAAAATTCATAAGGAATAAAATGGAATTCAATAATTGCCAGGGTAAATGCTGACAGTATTATAGCTCTAATAAGAAGTTGTCCTTATAAGTAAATTGAACTTTTCTTAGAACATGTTGGATAATATTGCTTGATTTAAGATTAAAATTCAAGGAATGTTTTATCTTTCCAAAGCAGACCTATGACCAGACTATTCAGGCTAGATGGTTCTCATAGTTATTGAATAGGGTAAATCATTTCCTATCATTTACTTAAGATATGATATACCAGCTACTGTAAAAGCCAGAAAAGTTAAGTCACTGAAGAATTCTATAGCCCTATAAAAGTCACACACTTAGAAGGACTATTATGAAGTTCAGCTGGAGCCTCTTTTCTTTTCTCTCAACTGCCTAAAACTTTTAAACAGTAAAAATGCTTGAAAGTAGGAATGCTTTCAAATATTTAAAAATTGAAATAATAATAGTTTTCTGATCAATTAAAAGAATACAACGTGAATTTAAAAAGACTAATCTATATATATAAAGATGAAAGCCCTCACTGACTGACTAACTGATGCACTCAACACTATTTCTCTAAATTCCCGATGTCATAGAAACATGAAATTTGGCATGACCATTCTTTAGATCCCACACAGGAAAAGTAAAGGGGTCAGAACTCGATTATTCAATGCTAAGTGCAAAAGTATTGGTACCCCTTTGTAATGTAACTTCCCGGTGTTGTACAAACATGAAATTTGGCATGACCATTCTTTAGGTTTTAAATAGGAAAAGTAAGGGGGTCGCAACTTGAAAATTTAATGCTAAGTGCAAAAGTATTGGCACGCCTGTGTAATGTACCTAATCTAATTCTCTAACTTTTCGGTGTCGCGCAAACATGAAATTTGGCACTACTATTCTTTAGGTCCTAAATAAGTAAAGTAAAGGGGGTCACAACTTGATTATCCAATGCTTAATGCAAAAGTAAGTGCACCCCTATGTAATGTAACTTCTTGGTGTCGTATGAGCGGGAAATTTGGCGCGAGCATTCTTTAGGTCCTAAATGAGGAGAGTCGGAGGGGTGGCACATTCTGCAGAGGGACATCCATACATACAGCCTGAGGAGAATCTAACGCACCTCTATGTGTATACATATTTTATTCCTCGGTTACTCTAAAGTAACCTTGAGTTCATAAAATTTTCCGTCAAACAACACATAGACACCTGTATCAAATTAACTCGGGCGAGGTCATATATATTATATATATATATATATATATATATATATATATATTCCTGTTTAAAAGTTATATATTTACATATATATATATTCCTATTTTTCAGATTTCTTCATACTGTGTATGCTTTCTTACTGATTTTATGATTTTGCTAGTAAGTACACTTTAATTTGCGTTTATTTTATTCTGTATTGATTTTACATATGAAGTTGTGTCCCTTATTAATACATACCAGTAATCTTTGAATTGCCAACAATTAGTATAAATATAAAGTTCCTATTTCGAATACATTTAGCTTTCCTAGAAATGGTTTTATAGGTGGTGGAAAACATGGCCATTTTTTATAGCTAAATACCAAGTACCTTTGGAACACACAGCGTATCTGGAGAATGGAACAGAGTACACTTCAAGCCTTATTTATAGTCCCTGGAACACATGCCATCCCAGAACTGGTGATTCTGTGAGACATGTTCACTGTCACCGATGCAGGTATGTATATATTTGGAACCTGCATTTATATTTCTGCTTGGAGGTTCAAGTTGTACATCTCTGAAATGTATTGCAGCAGTCCTTTGTCCATATGGTTCCTGTTGGAATAAATGGGCTGTGATATCCTGAGATACCTGGCTACCTGTTAACTGTGAAAGTGCATTGGTTGGAGCCTGTTTGGAAGGAGCTAGGGGAAAATCATCACTGCTTCTGTAGTGGCCTAGAACAACAGGGCCTCTCAGAAATGCATGCTATATGTAGTCTGTATTGTCTTGTACATTGTCTTCGAATGTGGTATGATTCAGCAAACTGTGTATTGATGTTTGCAGGAATGAATGGGTTAATGTCTGCAAATGAGCTGTCTGTCTGAAAATGTATAGTTTTATGTTGTGAGTTTGTGGTCACCTGACCATGCTTTATATTAATGTTTGCAGAATGTGAGTGCAAGTAGTTAGTCTGTTCTGAGCCAGCACAAGAGTCTGTATGGAGATCTGCAGAGGAGAGCATGAGCGAATCTGCTATGTCCTAAGACAGTGATTGGTAACCTTTTGAGCTCGGTGTGTCAAAATTCGCCAAAAAAACGAGCATGACTCGGGTGGTGTGTCACTTCGAAAAAAACCCCATAAATTCATGATATTTATAGTTTAAATAACAAATATGTATAATTGTAATGTATAACTGTATTTATTAATAATAATAATAATCTTTATTTGTATAGCGCCAACTTATTCTGCAGCGCTTTCAGGCATGGATAAATGCAAAGCAATACAACAATTGCAACAATTACAATGTGAGATACATTGGGTTAGACACAAACGGGTTGGGGGTGGTACAGGAGGTGCAGGGGTTGGGGAACACAGGCAATAGGAAATTTTATGTACAGATCATTTATCAGAAGGCAAACAGGGTGGGGCACCATAGGGAGGGGCGAGGGACTAGGTCAGGAGATTTGGTATGCTTCCCTGAAGAGGTGCGTTTTTAAGGCACGTCTGAAATTTTGTGCATCGGGAATTGTCCGGATGCCTTGGGGTAGTGCATTCCAGAGGATGGGTGCTGCTCTGGTGAAGTCCTGTAGGTGAGCATGTGAGGTTCGTATTACAGGGGTGTTTAGTCTGAGTGTGTTAGCCGATCGGAGTGAGCGGGCTGGCTGGTGTACTGACAGGAGGGAGGTGATGTATGGTGGCGCCGCGCCATGCAGAGCTTTGTGAGTGAGGTAGAGGAGTTTAAATTTAGTTCTGCAGTGGATGGGCAGCCAATGCAGCGACTGGCATAATGCAGAGGCGTCTGAATAACGACTGGATAGAAAAATGAGTCTAGCTGCTGCATTTAGTATGGATTGGAGCGAAGAGACTCTAGTGCGGGGGAGGCCAATGAGTAGCGAGTTGCAGTAGTCAAGCCAGGAGTGGATGAAGGCGGCCACGAGCGTCTTTAGCGTGTCCGTGGTTAGGAACGGACGTATTTTAGCAATATTTCTGAGGTGCATGTGGCATGTTTGGGCCAGAGATTGGATATGGGGGGCAAAGGAGAGGTCAGAGTCCAGTGTGACCCCAAGGCATCGGGCATGCCGTCTGGGGGTTATGATGGTGCCAGACACTGGAATGGAGATGTTGAGGTGAGGTCGGTTAGAAGGTGGAAAGACAAGGAGGTCAGTTTTAGAGAGGTTTAGTTTGAGAAAAAGGGAGGACATAGTGTTAGAGACAGCGGACAGACAGTCGGTGATATTTTGGAGGAATGGTCCAGAGATCTCACGAGAAGAGGTGTATAGTTGGGTGTCATCAGCGTAGAGATGGTATTGGAGGCCAAATTTGTGGATGGTTTGTCCATTTGGGGCAGTATAGATAGAGAAAAGAAGGGGACCAAGGACCAAAACACCCATAGCACAGGCCCTCGCCTCTCCCAGCCTCCCCCTCACTTATCTTAGTAATGATGAGCGCCCAGCAGTGACAGCGGCCCCCAGCAGCATTACCTGCCCCCCACACAGCGGCCCCCAGCAGCATTACCTGCTCCCACACAGTGGCCCCCAGCAGCATTGCCTGCCCCACACACAGCGGCCCCCAGCAGCATTACCTGCCCCCCACACAGCGACCCCCAGCAGCATTACCTGCCCCCCCACACAGTGGCCCCCAGCAGCATTACCTGCCCCCCACACAGCGGTCCCCAGCAGCATTACCTGCCCCGCACACAGCGGCCCCCAGGCATTACCTGTCCCCCACACACAGCGGCCCCCAGGCCTTACCTGCCCCACACACACAGTGGCCCCCAGGCATTACCTGCCCCCCACACACAGCGGCCCCCAGCAGCATTACCTGCCCCCCACACACAGCGGTCCCCAAGCATTACCTGCCCCACATACAGCGACCCCCAGCAGCATTACCTGCCCCCCACACAGCGGTCCCCAGCAGCATTACCTGCCCCGCACACAGCGGCCCCCAGCAGCATTACCTGCCCCCCACACACACAGCGGCCCCCAGTAGCATTACCTGCCCCGCACACAGCGGCCCCCAGCAGCATTACCTGCCCCCCACACAGCGGCCCCCAGCAGCATTACCTGCCCCGCACACAGCAGCCCCCAGCAGCATTACCTGCCCCGCACACAGCGGCCCCCAGTAGCATTACCTGCCCCCACACAGCGGCCCCCAGCAGCATTACCTGCCCCGCACACAGCAGCCCCCAGCAGCATTACCTGCCCCGCACACAGCGGCCCCCAGTAGCATTACCTTCCCCCCCCCCCACAGCGGCCCCCAGCAGCATTACCTGCCCCCCACACAGCGGCCCACAGCAGCATTACCTGCCCCCCACACAGCGGTCCCCAGCAGCATTACCTGCCCCTCACACAGTGGCCCCCAGGCATTACCTGCCCCCCACACACAGCGGCCCCCAGGCATTACCTGCCCCCCACACACAGCGGCCCCCAGGCATTACCTGCCCCCCACACACAGCGGCCCCCAGGCATTACCTGCCCCCCCACACACAGCGGCCCCCAGCAGCATTACCTGCCCTCCACACAGCGGCTCCCAGGCATTACCTGCCCCCCACACACAGCGGCCCCCAGGCATTACCTGCCCCCCACACACAGCGGCCCCCAGGCATTACCTGCCCCACACACACAGCAGCCCCCAGGCATTACCTGCCCTCCACACAGCGGCTCCCAGGCATTACCTGCCCCCCACACACAGCGGCCCCCAGGCATTACCTGCCCCACACACACAGCGGTCCCCAGGCATTACCTGCCCCCCACACACAGCGGCCCCCAGCATTACCTGCCCCCTACACAGCGGCCCCCAGCATTACCTGCCCCCCACACAGCAGCCCCCAGCATTACTTGCCCCACACACAGATGCCGCCCCCCAGACCCATGTATACCTTGTGGATGCTCTGCTCCTCTGCCCGGCGCCCTCCAGTAGCGATGACCTCCGGCACACACTGTGTTGCAGGACACCTTCTCATCAGTGTGTTGCAGGACGCCTTCTCCCACGGACGCTCCCGCGGAACCAACAGGTAGGAGACGTCGGGGGACGGGGGGAGGAGGATCCTGGTGCACACTGACATCATAGTGTGCGCCGGGATCAGCGCTGTTAGTAGTGCTGGTTAATGAATACCGGCAGGGGAGCCATGGCCCCTGATGGTATTCATTAACGGGGGAGCGACCGCGTGTCAGCGACTATGGCTACACGTGTCAGTGCTGACACGCATGTCATAGGTTCGCCATCACGGTCCTAGGAGAAACTCTGTCTTGCCTTGCTGAGGCACAGGATGTAAGAGGCTGAGAGGATGGCCTGACGGCTGCCTGGGGACTACTACCACAGGAGTTTGCAACCTTTGAGAGATCTAGAGGAGTTGCCAGTTAACTTGCATAGCATTGGGAACTGTGAGGGTGTGCCTGTAGAGAGCTAGAGAGAGAGAGGGAGAGAGAGTGGAGATTTGTTCGGGGACCAGGACCCACAGATAACAGGGGGGACTTCTGCCTACCCGAGAATCCTCCCTGCCACACAGCACAACGAACTGCTTATCCCATTGTTGCCGGTTGTAAAGTGTTTATGGACTGTTTCTTTCAAGTTGTCTTCAGTAAACGTTCCAGGCTCTGCTCCTTAAAAGTTATCCCTGTGAGCAAACTGTTTTATTTACAACATCGTTTGGATTCACCGCAGCGGATGGAACGGTGGCCTCACATGAAACAAAGTACTTAAGGTAAACCTCACTTGGGTTACCCCATTTAATAGCCTCGCTCTTGGTTCCTTGGTGAGGTCCTCTTGCTACCCTCAGGGTGGGAGATGGTAGAGCCCCGTGACAGGACCCAAACTCCACCCCGCTGTCTCCTAGGCTGAGGACCCACTCCTCGAACGCTGCACTTCCTCCTACAAGTACTTAATGTTCGCTTTTGGTTCGATTTCATGTATGCCTATATCTGTGCAAATCCTCTGAGGACTGGTTCTCTTTTTTTCTCGTTTATTCTGACTATTATGCTGCAGCCTGTGGCGATAAGGAGTGATTTGTAAGGCAGGTTTACATGGGACGGATTTCTTTCAGATTGACCGCACTGAAAATCCGCGAGAATTCCCCTGAAAAAAACGTAGCTGGGGGTCTTGGAGCGGCTTCACCACCTGCATTTCCACTCTGGTCATCTCTCCACATAGAGAGGAGAGAGGCCGCTAAGGGAAAAAAAAGGATTGACATGCCTTTTTTTTAATTTCTGCGGTTTGGCCGCAACGAATTGGCTGCAGCATGTGGATTTTAATGCAGATTTGCCAAAGAAATGCTGCAAAAATGCAATGGATTCCACACATGCAAAGAGCACAATCTGGAGCAATTCCACTAAAAATCTGCACACAAATCAATATGTAAGACATGCTGATTTTGCAGCAGATATTTGTGGAACATTTTTATGCCGCACGTGAATCCACCCTAATACCTGCAATACCAGAGTTGCTGAATATCTGTAAGAAGAGAAAAACACAATGTCAGTCAGCATCTCAACGAGGTGCGCATTAATGCAATGTTTCAGGGAACATCTCCTTCCCCAGGCAACCCCGTGATCCTGAAGCATCTCTTTATATATTTGTTTATTGACTTGTTACTACTTCATTTGCATGAGCTATATAATCCGCTGTGATTGATGACTTTATGATCATATTGATTACTCACATTTGGCCAAATCTACTATTGAAAATATGCCAGCAAATTGGGCCAGAAAACATGGTTTGCCACACATTTATCATGTGTTTTTAGGTGCTTTTGGAGACTTTTTACAAGTCGCTCAAGTTGACACAATTTTTGATGTAAACTAAGCCAACTAACAGGTGGTATAAAATTAGACTAGCAGTCTAAAGATTTAGCAGACTTATCATTCTGCAGAGCTGCTGTAATAAATCGGGCATATTTGCACTGTTTCACGATTAGGCTTAATTCACACAATGTTTTATTGCGTTGATTCTGCTGGCTGAAAATCGCAACCATGTGAAGCATTGGATTCCAATGCATTTATTTAGATGGGCCATTTTTGGGGGCGTAAAATCGTCTAGCCATAAAAATAGTGCATTCCCGATGGTCGCTTTTACGTTGACCAGCAAATATAGTTCTGGACCTATCTTTGGCCGGAATACGGTGGCCGGAATACGGTGGCCGGTCCCATAGACTCCTATGGGAGATGCCGGAAAATCGAGGTAGGAGGGAGTTTAGCAGCGGCTCTGCTAAACTCCCTCCCCCTTCACTCCTCCCCTCCGTCGCCTTGTCGGCTGTCAGCAAAGGGAGGGGGCAGGATGGGGCGGGAGATTAGCACACTAGCTCCTACCCCGTCCCGACCCTCCCCTTGTCGGCAGCCGGAAAGGGGTGGAGAGATGGTGGGAGTTTAACACACTAGCTCACGCCCCTCCCTTTGCCGGCAACTGGCAAGGGGTAGAGAGCAGAAGTGAAGGGGGAGGGAGTTTAGCAGAGCTAAACTCTCTCCCCCGCCTGACGGTATTCCGGGCTGAGGCGTATATGTACCGCAGCTATGGGTGTCGGAATGGACGAAAAACGAGAGATGCAGCTGCGACATGGTCGTTGCTGTCTCGCGTTCATGTGATTTGCGGCCACGATGCATGCGACCAAAAAACGTAATGCCTGTGTAAAGGAGCCTTTAGTCAACATTAATAAATCTGCACTAATGCATGGTTTGAACAATTGCATATGAAAAGTTACAAAAAAGGTGAAAATAAGTTTCCTGTGCTGGTTTACTGTTTATTTTTCAATGGGGAAACCTGCGGTAGCATGTGGTGCGATGCTGCCACTGGCCTCTTTGAAAACAATGATATGAGGGCACGCCTGAAGATAGGACATGCCGCAATTTTTTTTCCGCATCGCGCATGTGTAAGACCCTATTCAAAAGAATGGGCTTCATATTTGCGCAAGATTTGTGCGTCTCGCACGATTTTCTTGGCTGTGTGAAAATGGCCATATTGTGTGGTAAAAAAATTATATTTTATCTTCATTATAGGTCAGTAAAATTGTGGCAATATCAAATTTGTATAGGTTTTATTATGTTTTACTACTTAAAAAAACAATTGTGCATTGTGCAATTCTTTACATAATTCTTGATGGGGGTTAAATAACATGATATTTTAATAATTCTGACTTTTTGGGATGTGGCAATACCAATTATGGCTTTTTGATTATATTCTTTTTTATGATATATGGGAAGAGATTTCTTTTTTCAATGTTTAAAAAGATTTTTATAACTACTATAAAAAAAACTTGAAACAGTTTTTTACGATTATTGTTAGTCCCAATAGGAGATCTGAATATGTGATTGCTTGATCACTTGATCACAAGTAAACTACTATACTTCTTCATTGTGCCCACGTTGTGAGTGGGGCAATCAGGCGACACAGCATCCTTTCTCTGTCTAACCACTCAGATGCTGTAGTGACTATTGACTGCAGCATCTGAGAGGTTAAACAGACAGGATCAGAGTTATCTCTGACTCTCTGTGATTCAATTTTTTTATTCAACATGTCCATTTGCTTTGTTTTCTGGACAATAAAAGAGTTGCTGTTTTTAAACAGAAATCTATAAGATCTATTAGTTCTTGCTAATAACAGAATCCTATAGTTCACAGGAATCAACTACACAGGAGAGCAAGCTCTGGATTAATAGCCAGACTGGGTAATCTGACTGGAGTAGTCAGCCAGAACACTACTGGAGAGTTAACATAGTGTCCATCAAAATGAATAGCCAGCCATGGCTGGGTTTTCAGGGCAAGAGGCATTTGAGGCAACACTTTAACAAAAGCAGAACTGTCCATATTATGCATTGTCATTATATTTAAATACAATGAATGTATCTATCATTATTTCTATTGTATTTTAATATTGCACTGTCTTTCTGTGTATCTCTTATGGCTACCCTCCAGTAATCTCTACCTGAGTCTTGCCAACATAGGATGAATCATTTTCTCTCATCTCATTATTGCTCATCCATTGCATGCTGTATAAGTAATTAGACAATCTTGCTGTGAATCAATATGACTGCTATGATTTGTCCTATTTGCCCTTTTAGTGCAAACATTTTGCATAGAATGTTTGAAAAGAATCAGCTTCTTTGATCATGGTCATAGCTTTCTTAAAGGGGTTGTCCACCAACTAAATTTTCTTCAACAACGGTTCAGAATAGTATTATACATAAAAATAGTAATACATCAGCGATCCTCTGAGGGTCTTTTGCCATGGCTTCCCGGGTCCCCTATTGCTTCATCAAAGATAGTCATAACTTCTGTGGCCTTTGATGGCCTGCAGAGGTCAAATGTCAATCTTTGAGGAAACTAGAAATACAGGGACTTGTGGGGGAAGCATATTAACTTTTTCCACAACACTTCTGCCCTATTCAGCAATTCCAGCAACCTGATTGGTTGTTTGAGCTGGCTGATTCATAATTCCAGCAACCTGATTGGTTGTTTGGGTTGGCTGATTCACCAAACAACCAATCAGGTTGCTGGAATGGCTGAATAGGGCAGAAGTGTTGTGGAAAAAGTTAATATGCGTGGGGGAAGCCTCAGAATAGGATAAATGGAGGATCAGTGATGTATTACTACTAGAGATGAGCGAACCTACTTGGCCACGCCCCTTTTTCGCCCGAGTACCGTGATTTTCGAGTACTTCTGTACTCGGGCGAAAAGATTCGGGGAGCGCCGTGGGTGAGTGGGGGGTTGCAGCGGGGACTGGGGGGGAGAGGGAGAGAGAGAGGCGCTGCTACCCCCCGCGCTGCACGCCGCCCCCCGGTGCCCCCCGAATCTTTTCACCCGAGTACTGAAGTACTCGAAAATCGCGGTGCTCAATCGAGTAATTACTCGAAACGAGTATATTCGCTCATCTCTAATTACTACTTATTTTTTATACTGTTCGGAAACATTTTTAAAAACAATGAAATGGCTGGACAACCACTTAAAGCAACAGTTGTATGATTT